>NC_043974.1:41137707-41437707 GCF_902148855.1 Sphaeramia orbicularis | reverse complement strand
CTACTCCGTTTTTTTTTTTTTTATGTTATGAAAACAAATCAAAGATCATATTAGGTTTATTCTTATTTTCTTTTGAACGACTTGAGACAGAAAATAAGAGTAAAAAAATCTATCATAGTAGTTGTTTGTAATGCTTATAAAGGACAGTGTTTTAATGCAGGTTGTGTTTTCCCTTTGTTGTGTGTGTGGTAGTGGAAAGGCACTATGGCAACCCAAGCCATCGGGTTCAGAGCAACATGAGCTTAAGTCAGGAGGAGACAAGAAACCCATATGCAGACCAGTAAGTCAGATGGATGCCACACACTGATTTGAAAATGTCACAAGTGGAATAAGTGTTCAAATCATCCAAATCCTCAGTGAATCATTCAGTAATAGTGTATTTCCACTGACTGATCTGGTTCTAGTTCAAGAAATGGTACCTATGCCGTACCATTTCTTGGTAGCTGTCAGATTCTAATTTGTTCTCCCTGTTGAGTGTTACGGGTGCTTATCACCTTATTTTGTTTTTAGTGATACAGTTAACGAGACATTGTGGATAAAAAAACAACAACAATGACAACATGATATTACAATGAAAAAGATAAGAAATGGAAAGAGTAATTAAACAATATAGATGGTAGGTTTCACCTTCTTAGCCCTCTGTGTTTACATTCATGACGGCATCTTTGATCGTACAGTTTTTTCCTCAAGCGTCAATTCTGTGATCATCCACTTTAGCTGTCTTCTGTGGTCTTGAGGCCTTTAGGTGTTGCTAATCTCACCAGTGAATAGAAACAATTCACTTCAATTCATTTTAAGAGTGCAAGAAGTTGTTGATTTTGTCCATTCAACTTTTTATTATTTCTCTCATAGATTCATTTTAGTTTTTTTTTTTTTAGATGAAAATGGCCTCCTTTGCTTGTATTGACACTTCTTTGGACCATTCCACATTCAACATTTGGAATCAACTCCAGACCTTTTATTTGCCTTATTTGTCATAGAATAACCAGGCAACAGGTCACATGGACATGAAGCTGCTTGTCAGTCAATTGTACAATTATTTTTGAACCTCAGAAATAGAGGGACTATGTTTAAAATGGTTGTAATTCTTAAATAGTTAATGCAACATGAGTTGAACTCCTTGAATTGAAGCTGAAAGTCAACACTTCTCTCAAATCCACAAAGGCAAAACTACAAAACTTGTGTCAGAGTCCAAAAATATATGGACCTGACTGTGAGTTAAAGTCTTGCTTTTCTTACTGTGAAGGTCAAGTTCCCAAATTTCTTCTGTTTCAACCTCATCCCATGACAGCCAGAGGCAGAACTCTCCACCGTCAGCCAACCATCAGTACTCACAGATATCAGACTGCGTCCTGTCATCCCAGGCCTGCTCCAGTTCCTCCTCCTGCTGGGATTCCTCACTCCAAAGACGTATGCTTCAAACCGAAGACTATTATCAGGACTCGCAGACTTATTCCCACAGAAAGTACCGGGAACCCCCTGCTTACCAGTCTAGAAGAGATCTGTCCTTCGTTCAGCAGGAGGTTTCTGAGATGACACCATTTATCTCTCATAGAGACAGATACAACCTGTCCCTCCAAACACCAGATATGCTCTCTGAACATCTAACTGCCAGACAGAGAAAGTAAGTTTTAAAGGTATTGTGAGCAGTACTTTTTACAGAAAATTGTCAGACTGTTTCATATATTAAAAAGCTCGGGGTGAAGATAATGGCATCCATGCTGACAGCACTTTGACCATGTTTACTTTAAGATAGATAAATTTAATCTCAAACAACACTGATCAAATTATCTACAGTTGAGCGTGTCTGTCTCATGCCAATACAGCATTACAGAGCTGTGTGTTGTATCATTTCATGGTCCTGGACTGAAAAAGACATGGACTCTACATTTAGGGATGCAGACTCCTCACCTATTGGCAAAATTCACTATTTTGAGATCAGAAAAAGATCTTTGACTTTCACATCAAATGATAAATTATGTTACATTATGTTTAAAGCAGTAAAATGGTAGTAATTAAGTGAACAATGTTTTTTTCTATCCTGGAAAAAAAATACATTTGAAGAAGTAAATCCTACATACAGTTGTACTCATAAGTTTACATACCCTGACAGAATGTGCATGGGATGGTCTTGGATGTTCCAACATGACAATGACCCAAAACACAAGGCCAAGTCCATCTGTCATTGGCTACAGCAGAAAAAAGTGAAGGTGAAGGAGTGTCCAATATCATTGAGCTGCTTTGGGGAGGTCTCAAACATGCAGTTCATGCAAGAAAACCCACAATCTTAAAGGAAGTGAAGGTGTTTTGCCAAGAAGAGTGGGCAGCTTTACCATCTGAAAAAATAAAGTGCCTCATCTACAATGACCACAAAAGACTTCAAACTGTCACTAATGTTGAAGGGGCCAATACAGAGTATTAAGAATTAGGGTAGGTCAACTTTAGATCAGGGTCATTTGGGTAGTTTCTGTTGTCAGTATGATTTAAAAAGAGCAAACACATTTGTTTGATAATAAATGGTTTCATCCAACCACTAGCCACGAGTGAAAGAAAAGTTTTTTTTATTATCATTCATATTCTCTGAAAAATGGCCAAAGAATCACAAATTCTGCTAGGGTATGTAAACTTATGAGCACAACTGTACTATCCTATATTGCGTTCCTGAATTGTGTCTGTTGACATACACAAAATGAGCGTAAACCAGGATTTAGATACTGAAGAGAGATGTAAAAGTAGACTCAACATCAGGGTTGTCCTTTGTTGTTATTTGACTTAAAACGTTGCATTTTTTGTGTAATTTTAGATCCATATAATTGCAGTTACAGTTTTTTTTTGCTTTCTTTTTTTGATTGTCCTGTCCCAACTATTACTTACTTTGGATTATATTTATTCTTTATGCCAAAAACATAAATAATCTGCTGATAAAAACTGCACTTATCAGTATTATAATATGAATAACCAAAAATGTACTGCATTGTTGAAGTTTTCAACGGTCATGCAGCCCTACTGAAAAATTCATGTCTCCTCTCCCTCATTGTTTCAGAGATGAAATAAAGGTATCTTTCACCTTTGACCCTTCTCCAGAGGATCCCGTTGAGGAAGCTGTCTCTTTGACAGCTGCTCAAAAAGTTCACACTGAAGACCAGGCTTTTGCTCATCACACAGTTAAATCATCCTGCATTAACGACAGCGAAGTGAAGGGTAAAGAGACTGAAATGGATAGCACAGAGATTACGAAGGCCCCCAAAAATGACCTACAAGACACTGTAATCCAATCGAAAGGGAAGCTGAATGTCTCCAAGGCCTTGAGTGAAACTGAAGGTGATCACTGTGGAGCCATCAAGACTGGAGGGATGCATCCGTCACCCCCACCATTAACACATGTAGGTGGAAAGAAAGGGGTGGAGCATGTTTTATGTGTTGAAAATTTGACGGAGGAAGCTACATTATCAGGAAAAGAGCAGGAGATGCCAGATTTAATTAATGGAATAAGGAGGGAAATAGAAGAAGAATGGCAACTAGATGCAACCGAGCCAAGTGGAGGGGCATCAGCCAGTCAAATGGAAGGACCTCCACTTGTGGGAAATGAAACGAATCTGTGCTTTGTTTCTGCAGAAAGTAAAGTGGACCGGAGTAATGCCAGTGATAGAAAAGAGGAGTATCATGCTACTAGTCTTGCAGAGAATTCTTTATCTGTAGAAAGACACAAGGGCAGTCCCCAAGCAATGATAGAGACATCAGAGCCTCGCTTCACAGAGAGACCACTGGTACAGCCGGCCAAATTAGTCCTGGTTGACACTAGGGCTGATAAGGGGACCACAGAGGGTACAACAGACTTAATAGAGGTTGGAGCCATAGTGGCGAGGAAGAGCAAAGTGAAGGCAAACACTGAGGATAAGACAGAGACAGAGCTGCAGCACGATTGTTCTGATGGTCAACTGAGACACAACCAGTGTGAGGGAGACACTGATGAAACTGAAAAAGACGCCACCACAGGAGATAAGAGGAAAAACGGAGATGGATTAGAGATACCGGCCATGGATGGCAGAGGTGAGAGCACATTCAGTGGACACATTCAGGGTTTTCCCTTGGTTCATGCAGGACATGAGATAGGAAAATAAATGTAATTTATTTGATGTAATTTGATGCAAAGTAAGCATTTTTGGATCTCTTATAGTAATATTTAATAAGTAACCCAAAGAGACAAAAAAGAATGTACTCACTGATATTGTTAACACACATGCCTACTTCTGAAACGCTTAGTTCTAAGTCTGTTGAGGTGTTTTTCACTTTGTGTTTTTGAGATCGCTGGGAAAACCTGTAGTGTTTTTTACTTAAAGTTTAAATAAAAAAATTACCATATGTGTATAACAGCTATTCAGACTTTCAAAACAAAGTATGGAGCATTTCCCTAAAATAATATATAGACTCTTACATTAATTATCATTTACAGTCATCATTTCTGACTCGATGTGTGGTGGTCAATTTACCTACAGAGACCCTATCCTCTGTCTGTGTTTTCCTCTGTTTTCTCTCAGCCAATAACAGCATCATACAGTATAATAAGAAATGAAACAACACAGATTCATTCTGCTCTTCTCACTTACTGCACTACTCTTAGTGTAGTTCATTTCTGTCTGAGAGTCAAAACTCTGGGTAAAGCACACACAGTCATTTCAGTCTGTCACCTAACACAAGGAAAGGGCACAGAGAACATTTGGAAGTAGAAGGAAGTGTGTGCTTGTATTCCTTCTGGAACTTGCCCTCCTTTTTTCTCATTACATCTTTTACAACCTGTGCCTCTAAATTTTAGCTGAGTGTATTGGACAGAATTACTATTTTATTAATGATATGATTTGAATGATTCATCTGAAAAGGCGACTATGCTGCAAATTAGTGATGATCTAATGATCAGTGGTCTAATGATCTAAGATTGTGACATTGCCCAGCCTAATTTGTCATAATTTTTCTGTTATTTCAACTCAAAACATTATGTGCTGAGACTACCGAGCCAATTGTTCTGTTCTGGAAGAGGTCTATGATATTGTTCTAATCTCTTCAGATTTATTGTCTTCCCTATCTGGCAAGTTTTCCAAAGTGTTTTGTCGTCCAGTACCAAATGTTGTCGGCTGATGTCCAGTTTATGAAATACCATGTCATGTGGCAATAACAGAAAATAGATTTTAATTTAAAAAATAGAATTTTAGGTTTTAAACTACTATATTATTAAAACTATTAAAACTATTATACTATTAAGCAAATCACCATAACATGAACATGTTTATTTTAAACGTGTTCATGTTATGTAAAGGTATGTTTAGTTAGTTAATGTTAAGTTATATTAATTTAAGATAATGTGGTATGGTAAATGTGAAAAAATATCTTAAAATCTCCATTGATTATTACAGCCCTTTTTAACCAACACTAAACTCAACCCTATCCATAAGACCCCAACTACCACCTTACAGAGAATATGCAGTTTACAGCATTCAACACTAGAAGGTGCTAGAATACAAAAAAAAAATCTCAAACCAGCTTGAGGGTAAATGTACTCATACAAATAATAAACTACTTTCTGTGTGTGTGTGTGTGTGTAGAATTTTACTTTGTAAATACTCCATATGCCATAATAATACCTAAAGCAACACTTACAGTCTAAAGCTGAGGATATAAATATGAGTTACTAAAGAATAAAATGACAATTTATGGAATGCATTGTAAGTATTTCAATATTTTCAATAATTTTGTCCACATAGTTTAGAAACATCAATATTTCCTTAAAGTTTAATGGGAGATTTTTCTCTCTATGTGAGATGTGAAGAAAGTAGATGGTTAGCTGTGGTAGAAAATTATTATTTACAGCCAGAACCTGAAGAATCTTCTAGAAATTTAGAGGTAGAACATTTCAAATCATAGTCATGAATAAAAAAAACCCCAATTTAAGCAAAACTAACTAGTGCAAGACAATGATATTGATCCCGATGTAAAATAATATTTTGATATTTGTCATTATTGTTTTGTATCCCAGACCCTTGTTAGAAAAGAAACACCTGAATTCAGCATGTCCCAATACTTTTGTCCATATGGTTTACACTCATCATCATTCATCAATTTGTATCACTTCAAATACAATAAAATAATATAAATATAATTACACTAAGTTCTGAATCAGAGTAAACATGCAGAGTCTGAGTTTTGGAAATCAACCCCTAATTTTAGGAAAAGCATTTCATTTCATCCCCTGCCTGTTTCCTGTCAGCCATGTTTTTTTTTTCCTCCATGTGGGGTGATGACAGAGCATTGCTGAAAAGACTCAGCACTGACTAGTTTTGTTGTGTGCCTGTTCGTGTTACAGCCTCAGGAAGGGAGTTCTGAGTCTCAGCTGCAGAGATTGTGCTGAGTCAACTGGCATATACACACACACTCACACAAGATGAAACAGACACATAAACAAGTTGCAAAGGGTTGTTGTACCAAACTGTCATTTTGATCTTAGACCCGTTGACTTTGCTCTGTCATATATGGCATCACTCACATGCAAGTATTGTCTTTGTGTTTGTGTGTGCGTGAGTGTATCTGTACAAAAGAGCTGTTGATAGTATGACTGAAAAGTGATGAACAGATTGAAACACTCTAACTCTGCTTTTCTCAAAGATTCGAGGAGTGAAAGTGTCCTTACGCCCAAGTTGTTCCAGGAGTGTAAGGAAAGAGAGTCAAGCTTCAGAAACCCTGGTATCTGTGGGAACCACCAGCACCATGTCAACCGTCAAGTGAGTATTTTCAGAGTATGGGCTGAATGTTGCAAAAACACACTGACATTTTCACATATACTTTAAAAGTTTAGTGTTTAAGATTTAGGGAGACTTAAGGTAATCTAACAACAGAGATGCTATTTTTGTTAGTGTATAAAAATGTGAAAGTAAGAATAGTGTTTTAAATGAACCACTTTTATCTACAGAGGATGTGGGTCCTCCTCCACAATACCCACTACACCACCATTTTTTTGCCAGAACAGGATAAAAGGAGTGATATTTGGCTTTTTTAAATGGAATTATGCATTTTAAACTATTTCCCTGTGGTCTGCATAACCTGTAAATGCGGTACTTGGGTCTGAATTCTTCATTAATTAATCCTTTAAACCCTAAGCCTAAAATGGTCCACCTGGACGTTTTTTTCCTCATTTTGACTATAAAAATGTTAGAAAATATGCCATTTGCCCATTTTTCCAGAGCACTTTTTTTTCCCAGATCTTTCAAAATCTAGCTGTCATTTACAATTTGCTGCATGTTATAATACTGCTAAAATGGCATCTTCTCCAGCTTCTTGTGCAGGTGAAATTACCGTAATGACTCAATTAAACCTATTAAGCGCAATGCCTCAAATTTCAGAAACTGTTGGAATTTTTCCAATTGCACACACAGTTAAAGAGTTACAGCCATCCAAACTATATGCGCAGGGTGTGTCAACAATGACAGGTCAGGTTTTAAAGAGTTAAACTCCACAGGTCCATGTTCAACCCTATTTCTGACTAATGACACCAGAAAGGTTGTTTTGAGCGCTGGCCCTTTAAATGCACATGAGCCACTTCAGGCCCCACCCCTTCCAGGCTGTTGGCTGTGCTGCTCTGTCCCATTCAGCCAACAACTGAACATTTTAGGTAATCAGCTCGAATTTTGGACATATTTTCAGTTTTTACTACAACCGCTGCTGCTGACCAACAATTATGTCATACTCTGAGAAATGTTCGTCGCAAGTCTTGACCTTATATGTGCAAATGTTGTGATGTAACTAGTTATAAAATGTAACAAATTAAGCAGTTATTAAAACAGGTTGTAGAAATCCATTCTGTTTTTGCCAAAATGAATATAAAGCTAGCTTTGCAGCACCTGGAGGGTTCAAATTCAAACTGTATGAACTGTTAGGGTCCAAATACACAAATAAATGAACCAAAGACTAATAAAAGTGGGTTTAGAGAAATATGAGCCCTTTAAATTGGAAATCTGCTCAGTTGATAATCTGACAGGTTGACATCATAAGTTGCATATACAGTTTCATTTATCAGGGTTTATACTGGTGCTTGAAATCCCTGAAAATGCTTGAATTTCAATGTTGTGTTGTGTTTTCTATCTCTGTCTCTATCTGTATCTCTATCTCTCTATACATATATATCCTCTAATCCTAAAAGACCAGAATGGATAAACCTGTTTAGGGTTCCATTCAAATATTAAACAAAAATCAACAAATTCTGGAAAGAGCAAAGCAAAAACTTTTATTAGCCTGGCTGTGTACCTGACCTGTTATTCACACTTTTCACAATTATCTTTATTTGTGCATTATATCCAATATGCAGTCTTTTACATTGCAAAAGCATTCCTACTAGAAAGAAGCCACATATAGTATTCTTAAACATAAGCCAAAAGGTGATTTTCATTTCTTCAAGTTAGATTAAAAGCCCAGCCACTGAAATCTCTAACTACAAAAATACTAAAAGGCAAGTAAGTGGATGAGCAAGACAAATCAACTAAAAAGGAAAGACAAACAAACAGTAAAAAAGGGGGCAAAAGGTTGTAAAGAGAGCACTGGTGAACCCATTTAGCCCTGAACATAACTGTGTTCCAGACAAAAACATAGACAGTCAAGACAGTGTGAGTCAGATAGGCTGCCTGAAGCTGGGACGGGGTCACACATGGACACAGACAGACAGACACACACACACACACACACACATACACACACACACACACACACGCTCACCCAACAGTCACTGTGATTTACTCAACAGTCTCAATGCTTCATGACAAAGCAGCAGTCCTTTTTGGGTTCCATCTGACAGTAATTTGAGAGATCTGGTCCTAACACTCCATGTGTGGGACATTTGTAGGATGGAAGTAAGGGCTGAATAAGTAGGATGTCCCTCTAAGGTGATTCAGGTAAAAATATACACTATACGGACAAAAGTATTGGGACATGTTGAATTCAGGTGTTTCTTTTTTAAAAGGGGCCTGGGATACAAAACAAGAATGACAAATGTCATAATATAGTTTTATATTGGGATAAATATCCTTGCATTGGTTAGTTTGGTTTAAATTGTTATCTTTGCTTCCAAAATGCCCCTGAGATGGTTTTTATTTAATTTGTCTCAACATTTATATATTATGCATGGCTATAATTTTAAATGTTCTATCTCTAAATTGCTAAAATATTTTTTGTGCTCTGACAATAATAATTTTGTAATAACAATCATTTTAATAGATGCTATTTATCCTATTATTGTGTATCTGTTTGTTTGTTTTTTTATCATTTGTAGCATATCTTATTATTTTTTACTAGTTTTAACATATCTTGTATTTTTATCTATAACGTCAAGCAGCACTTTGGGCACTTTGCATTGTTTTGAATGTGCTATATGAATCAATCAAATGATTCAGGTGAAAATATTAATCAGATATAGATTTGACATTGTATTAACGTTTCATCTTTAACTCATTCAGCAGAAACATTATAATCCTGTACAAACCAATGAAGAATGTGTGGGTAGAAAAATTGAGAAACAACAAGGGGGGCAGAAATCTGAGTCCCCTCTCCCAAAGTGCACCCTCACCTTCCTGTAACCTTCCCTGCATCTTAACAACATCTCCATTATTCATAGCTGTTACCCTCATCTCCATTTGAGCTGGAGAAGTCAGGTAGTCTCAGCTTTTTCAGACATCGTGTGTCGACTTTTTGCATTCTGTTCGGGTGTCAGCAGTGGGCACTATAAGAAGGGATTCCTGTGATTCAGCTCCCTTAGGAGACTCTTCCTCATTTCCCTGTAAACACAACCCGTTTTCTTGCTGACAAAGTCATGAACCCCCTGAGGGAGCTGTGCTACAGGATATGGATAGAAAACCGAGGTAGGCCATGGCCCGTCGCCCAGTGCTGGATGGAGCAGGGGAGAGAATGGATCTGTGTTTATGCTGCTGATTGGAACGACACACTGAAGTCCAGCTCACTCCTCCTCCATCCCACCCTTCAACCTCCTCCCCTTTTAGAACTTTCTCTCCCACTCTCCTGCATCCATCCGTCTCTACAGCTCCCCGTGCTCCTTTTATACTCTGGTTCTGTGTCATTACTTCCCCTTTTCTGCCAATATGTATCATGGACTACTTCGTCAGGAGTTTTTGTTTTACTTTACAACTCAGTGGGGAGCTATCACTTGTCAGCGGGCTGCAATAGTGTCGACTCTTTGAAGTGAGCCACAATGATTTCTGTATGCACCAGGGGAAATAGAATTCTAACTGAAGCAGTTATTTACATTTTTTTTATTGTTTTATTGTTATGAAAACTCATGAATTCACACCATGTTTCTTTCTTTTTTTTCTGTCTCCAAAGTTTTTTTTATAGATTTTTTTATATTATAACAATCATAACTGTACAATTAAATGTACATAAAATATAACAATATAATTATATACCCCCAACCCAGATGCACCTCATTCTCCAACAAAAATATATAAACACACACATCCAAAATGAATACATAAAATAAAATTTATAAAAAATAAAATAATAATAATAAAATATGTATGTCCTTAGTTTCAGTTTACAAGTTACAATACAAGTTGTTTGTGTCCATCTTTTTAATGCGTCTTTATGAAAGAGTATTCATAAATTTCTATAAAACACTCCGTCCAGCTATCACTCACCAGTATGATGAAAATCAACTTTCTCAGCTATTTTAACCCATAAAGACTCAAACATCCATTGACGACCAAAACCATCTACTGATCTAAAATGTTTCATAACTTCTGAATCACCAATCCTATCAACACATGTAAAATAATTGGTGTAAAATGCAGTTTGTCATCTTTTCATGGTCATCAGATATGATCCATTTGGACCTTCAAAGACTCTGTAGTGAACTTGGAAACACTATCATCTTCTACAACATTGATTCACCAGTGAAACCCATGGAGTTGGATCAATGACAGTGGATGGAGACACTTGGTTTATGTTCAGTTAATGATACAGTTTACTAAAAATGTCACGTTTTCTTTTGTTTTCTGTTTTTAAAATAATAACCCTCAACTTTAATCTGAACTGTCATGAACATCTACATGATCAGTTCATTAAATATCGGAAAAATTTGATTTATACTTAAAAATGCAAAATACAGAGCTTAATATTAGAATAAATGGTGATAAATCAGTTAAAAAAATGTTAAAAATAGAGAAAAATTAATTTGGGAAGTGTCACAACAGCACCACTGGGTCTTTATGAACCTATTCTTTTCAAAAACTAATAGGTTGTTATGACTTAAATCTGCTTACATGCAGTGTAAGCACCACGATGGGTATAGTGGGCTTAAACACCACTTTATTAAGGGTGGACATAGCAGGACCACAGTCATTCTGCATCACAGCGTCAAGGTCACAAGCGTTATCGATCTTGCACTGATGAATATGTTGGATTCAGACACTTTGAGTAACAGTGCAGGGCATGTTTCCTACACCATATGATTAATGACCCTCTGCAGATAAGTGAGCATCAGTGCCAGAGCGGCCATAGCAGCCCAGGACTATGGAGTGTGATCTTAAAGCTTATTCAAAATATTATCAAGTGTGTTTGACCCTATAATGCCAAACATATCATATTTAATACATGAGTTTTGAAGCCCTCTACATGATCAGTGTGATATTTTTTGTCTTGAAAAACCTGATGTATACAATTAGATACATGCAATACACAGATAATCCACCAGGGGGGAGGAATTCATTCACCAGAGGCCTTTCCATTGACACTACAAGATTGTCAGGAGGCAGAACTTTGGCATTTTTGAAAAGGAATTACCAATTTGTTAGACACGTTTGTGTTATATTATATTTTTGTTTATTCAAAACTAATAATATTTGAGCATTGAGACCCGATGTATCAAATATGATACAATAAACCAATAAAGGCTCCGGTTTCAAAGAACTGGAATCATCTGTCAGTGATTTAATGGTTCAGTCTTTACGAGGTTAATAATCATTGTGTATTGTAAGATACTTTGTCTTTGGCCTTTGAGATGCAACTGCAACACCCTCAACAGCTGAGGCAACTGAAGTAGGCATACATGATCTTTTACTGGTGTGTAGAGCATGAATTATGGCTGCATTGATTTTTTTTTTTTTTTTTTTTTAACTTGACTTTGTTTAGCCCCTCCCCTTACTGAACTGATTAACTGTCATACATGCAACACAAGCAGCACAAAAAGTGAGAGTTCATTTTAAAGTGCCAGCTGCTTTTTCACAATTGTTCCTTTTATGTCCATTCATGTCTTCTCTACTTTCTATCTTGTGTAGGCTGCTAATGGAATCAACAGGGGCCCCAGCTTAAGGATTGGACTCATTCCAGCAAGCTCCATTAAATCTGGACAAGATTTCTATAAGTCCTCTTCAATAGATGACTTGGTCTCAAACATCAAAAGACAACAACAAAGGATTGAGCCTAACATCCTAACCACATCCCAGCCTTGTTTAGTTTCACAACAGCCCCCCTTGATGCCATCTTTTTCTTTAAAGAGGAAGCGTGAAGCACCACAGCATGCCATTGTATCAACTAGGTGCCGTCCAAAATGGGAGCCACCTCGTTCTACTCAAGAATGGAACAAGGACAGAGGAGTCGAGGAGCACAAAAGAATCAGAGCAGAACATTCAGCTCCACCTACTGAACATCATACCAAAACCACCCCTTTGCATAAAGTGGGAAAAGCATTAGCTGTGGATGTAGACCCAAATGCCCACAAGCAGATTTCACAAAGCAAGGTGTGCCATGGGTCAGGAACAAACACTCCAGAACATAGACCATCTACTGTGATCTTCAGGTCAATCAAAAACAAACGGGCTGCTTGTGGGCCAGAAACTTCCCAACTGAATGCTAGTAGCGGTGAACCTCAGACTGTATCCAAGGTCAGTAGCCTAACCTTAAGCCTGACATCTGACCCAAGAATAAAGTATTCTGGGAAGCTGAGTGAAGATGAGAAGACTCACACCCTTGCGAAAGCCATCCAGTCAGAGGCACTGGTGCTTACCTTGGTGTACAGCGATGGGAGCACTCAGTTGGATCCAAAACAGGTGAGGACAGCTGGGTCAAATGGGTCAAGTACGTTTTAACACCAATGCTGCAACCAAAGATAGAGTAGTTAATCAGTTTAGACCAGAGGCGTCAAACATATGGCCCGCGGACCAAAAGTGGCGCTCCACAGGGTCCAGTCTGGCCCCTGGGATGAATTTGTGAAATGGAAAATTACACTGGACATATTAACATTCAAGAGTGTTAAAATCATTTTAGCTCAGGGGCCACATACAGTCGCGGAAAAAATTATTAGATCACTCTTGTTTTCTTCAGTTTCTTGTTCATTTTAATGCCTGGTACAACTAAAGGTACATTTGTTTGGACAAATATAATGATAACAACAAAAATAGCTCGTAAGAGTTTAATTTCAAAGCTGACATCTATCCATTTTCCATGGTTTTCTTGATAATCACCAAAATCACTTAAGTTTTTACATCAATAGCTATAGCATTGTACTGAATGTGGCCTCTGAACTAAAATGAGTAGGACATCCCTGGTTTAGACAATGTTTTATCGACTGTTCTGGCTCTAATAGTGGTTGTTGACTAATATTTGTCTTCTCAGCTATAAACTGAGTTTGAGGGAAAAATAAAAGTGACACATAGAACCCCAAAAGACAAAATGTAACCCTTAATCTAAAAAAGTTGGCAGGCTGTGTAAAATGTAAATAAAAACAGAATGCAATGATTTGCAAAATCTCATAAACCCATGTTTTATTCACCATACAACAAATAAACTTTTCTGTGTTTTCTTACCCTCTGTCACTTTGTGGCAAACAACCTATAGGAAGACTTTAATAAATGTTAATAAATTAATATCTGCATACATAAATGCTTTTTTTTTACATTAGTCAAAGTTAGCTTTATTGTTGGTTTTGCCATAAGTACATTGCATACAGAAAAAAGGCCCCACGGTGCAAAATGAACATAGTAGAAAATAAAATAAAAATAGAGCACAATGTAACTATAAACATAGAAAATAACTATAAACAGCAGGGGGTTGAGGAGACAATAAATAGACAATATAGGTGCAACAGTGAAGTTAAACATATGTTCAATTAATTTTTGGTTGTGGGACTGGTTTGGACCAGTTCAGTGCAATGACCTATGCATTAGATTTGATTAGATTAGATTAGACTTTACTGATCCTGAAATGGGGAAATTCAATGGTCAACACAGCAACAGAATAAAGTGCAAGAAAGAAAGTGTACATGCATGAATATAGTGCAAAAAACAAACAATATAAAATAAAAAAATAATGATAGTAATAAAAATTATTAATTAAATTAAACATTATATACATGAGTAATTTTTACATTTTCATTCAAAGGTTTTCTGTGTATCAGTGTTCCAACATTACTCATCATCTTTGCCTTGGCTGCTCTGTCTGTCCCTCATGGATACAGATTAGTGTAAACTGGACTCTGGTGGCTCTCAGCTTCATTAACTGGTGGTTCATGTTAATTTCCCTCTCTCGATCCCTGATAAAGAAGCTCAGTCCCTCAGTGTGTGGCTTCCTCCTGCTGATGAAGAATGACCTGGAGAAAAGCACACCAGAAGAGTCACTGGGGCCAAACGATAGTCTGGTCTACTGCAAACTAGAACACACACCTGCATGGGCCCAGCAGTGCACACACTCCAGACAGGAGCTCTTCACTAGGTCTGCATCAGTATGTTTCTGTAAAGGAGACATCGTGACTCCAGAATGTCAATGCATGTGTCCATTTGTATTATTGCATTATTACTGATTAAAATGTGTCTACTGTCTGTTCCACAGAGACATGCTTCTACAGGTGCTGTCAAGACCTCAACTAGTGGTATGTTATAAAGCCAAGGAACTGCTTCGTGTTGCTCTACCGTTGTACAGAATGGACCTCACCTGGAAGCAAGGCATGCAACACACATATGAAAACATGACCTGCATTCACAATTCTGGACATTTCATTTCAGTGTTCCTTCCATTAGTTCAGTAACACCAAGTGTTTTACTCTGTAGATTTTGTTTCAGGAGAATAGTAGAGGGATTTATTATTTTAGCTTTGATTCTTTTTTTTTATACTTAATTTTTTATTTGTTTTATCAACAGAGAATAAAACGCAGAAACTAGGGGTCACTGGTTGAACACAAAATATTTAAATGACACAGTAGTAATTATGCATTGTTTTGTTTATGGTCCAGCCATTTTCTCCAGTGCTTTAAGAAGATATGTTCCTTGAGCCGTAGGTAATAAGTCAGTCTTTCCATGGAGTAGATTTCCTCTATTGTAGCCACTGATCCTCACAGGTTGCATCAGTTTTGAGCCAGTTCCTTTTAATGGCCTTTTTGGAAGCAATTATAAGAATTTTAAAGAGGTATTTGTCTTCTTTCTCTAATACATCTCCAGGTAGCAGTCCCAGCAAAAAACCCAGCTTTGATTCATTTTACCACATAGTTCTTGTTGAATGTTCACAATCACTTTGTCAAAGGTTCAATGTCAGGGTTCCCACATGTCTTGGAAAACCTGGAAAATGACTGACCAACTTTCCAGTCATAGAAAACATATGGAAAATGAGAAAAAAGGTCAAATGTCCTGGAAACAGTTGAATTATCCTGGAAAATTATTGATCCTCCCTCTACCTTGTGTGCCGAAACTGAGATGAAACAAAGGAAATAGTTTTTCAGTGATTTATCAAAAATATACAAATATTTTTAGAGGAGGTGCAGGAGAGAAAGTACGAGAGAAGAGGAACTTGAGTTGTGAATTGCCCAGTTGTACATTGTAACCCCAGTTTGTCATGCTAATGAAGTGCTGTGTTGTAATCTGTGATTGTGTTTGCATCATTCTGTTTCATTTGTCATCATAAATTATATCCACAGACTGTGCTTCAAATATCTGAGTAATAAACATATAAACAATCTGGGTAAATGCAACTGTAGAAAAGAACACTTCCAAAGCATGAGGGGGACAGCGGAATGGATTAGTGTATGACATGATAACTTGTCTCTGTAGTGGCTGAAAAAGTCCTGGAAAATAATTTCAGGGAAAGAGTGGGAACCCTGAGTGTGTAAGATTCACCAGGATCTAAACAGCTTGGCCAAAAATATGTCCCCACGTGGATTTCAGCAAGTAGTTCAAATCCTTCCATTGGATAATTACTGCTGTGTATATTGTTTGTTGTATATGTTTAAACAGCAACAAGTTCTAGAGAGTTCAAGTAGAGAGCATAAAAACTGGACTGTTTCAGCAGAAAAAGGTCATGTGGTCTGGTGAGTCCAGACTGACCCTGTTCCAGAGTGATGGGGGCATTAGACTGAGAAGAGAGGTGGATGAAATCATTACCCATCATGCCTAGTGCCTACAGTACAAACCTCCACAGGCTTATACTGTAGGCAACAGGGAGAGTGTCACATGTACCACTTGGGCCAAACTACATAACTTCCATTTTCTGATCATTAAAAGTGTCAGTCAAAAAATGTAGTGCCACATTTTGATGTCATTAAGACATTCAAACAGTTTTCAGATCCACACCTTTATCTCCCACCGTTGTGTTTTTAGTTTCTTCAGCGCCTCCTGATGGTGGTTATGGGTCATTACACTCACTTTAGTGCTATCACAGCCACTCCCCACTTAGTGCACCTGCTCCTCGTCAGTATCACACACCTGTCTTCATCACTGCTCACTTTTTAAACTCACTTACTCCTTCACTCCCCATCAGTTTGTTTTATACATTCTTCATTATGTTTCGTCTCTGCCTCTCCTTCGCCTGCTTCCAGAGTTCCTGCGGTGTCTTAAAACTCTTGAATTTACAAATCTGCATTTAATACCTTAAAAAGTCTTTAAAAGGTATTAAATTTGATATGGTAGGTCTTCAGTTATGTTTCCTTAAACTTGTTGGCTGTATTGTGTTTAAGTATGTCTGTTTAATGTCGAAGCTGCAAAGAAAGTAATGTCATTCGACTCAGTTCCATCCGTTCTAACCCAACAATTTATATTGAAATTAGGAACCAATTATTGCTAACTTTGCAGCCCTCAGTGAGAAATGATCACAGAAGTGAAAAGTAAGCATGGGGAAGCCTAAATTTATTAATGCTTGGTTGGAGAAAAGATCATTCTTGACCTGGTTGACATGAGTTTTCCTAAATTCTAGGAGTCGTGAATTTTTGCCAGTATGGCTGTGAAATAGGCTGTGAAATGGGCATTAAATTCTATTCTAAGTAGTCTTAAATTATCTTGTAGAAACCTGTTGGAACCCTGTGCTTCCCTAGGTAGTTTCCCAGTCAGTCAGGTACCAGGTTTCCCGTAGGGTCTTAAAAAGTCTTAAGGCTTGAATTTACAAATCTGCATTTAATACCTTTTTTTAAAAAAAACAAACAAACCAAAAACTCTTTCAAAGGTATTAAATTTGATATGGTAGGTCTTAAGTTATGTTGCCATAAATGTCTCTGTTAAATGTCCAAGCCACAATGAAAGTAACGTTAGTCGACTCAATTCTACCCGTTCCAACAATTTATATTGAAATTAGGATCCAATTATCACTAACTTTGCAGCCCTCTGTGAGAAATGACTTTGAACAGTGAGAATCAAGGCACTGGAGTAAATAAATGTTCCTAAATTCTAGGAATCACAAACTCTTGCCAGTATGGCTGTGAAATGGGCATTAAATTCTGTTCTCGGTAATCTTAAAAAGGTCTTAAATTTAACTTGCAGAAACCTGTAGGAACCCTACTCTGGTAGCAACATCCTTCTGTTGTTGCTTTGTTACTGAGTGAGTTTCACCATGTTTTTGTGTTTCTGGTATTTTTCGAGCTCAATAAAGAGGCTTTTCGGTTTGACTTGTGCATCTGCTGGTGGGCCCTTCATCCATTGTGACGACAGTGGTTGGACAGAATATGCCGCCCCCTTTAGTCATCCACATAACAATGGAATGGAAGAGTGTAGACCAGTCTGGACTGCAACCAGGAGGGTATGATTACATTCCCTGAGGGCTGTCAGATTTATTTGGTCACATCAGTGCTCTGTTTTGATGTTATACTTCCTGCCTCTAATGCTACAGACAACTCGACTCATATCTAAAGTGTAACTTTCAGAGAAGAAGCTGTGTCTATGTGAAGGCGATATCAGCCAAATCTACAGTAACGAGAGCATCCAGGGGAAAAGAAAACAAAAAAACATGCAGCAGTGTGGAATTTCAGCAGCGTTCTGCTGACTGCGGTGACTGGGGTCATGTTAAAGTTTTGTCTCCTCTTAGGAATCCTAATGAAAGAACTGGAGTTTTACTGCTGCACAGATAGCCTTGTACAAGATTATAGTGAGTGTAACCCCAGTGTCTGTATATTTCTGCCTTCCCCACTGAGTGTCTGATATCTTAAAGAAAAATAGACAAAGACCCCCTTTCCCACGTAAGTTTAATCAGGTAATATTTTCAATTTCTAAAGTCACGACATCAATTTTTTTTTTTTGGGAGCTTCCAGACTGTTTAAGCACATGGTGAACTTTTAACTTGGAGAATGTGACAAAATAAATATGGCTGAAATTAAATCTGCTCTCTAGTATCCAAAAAATTTCACGCTACAAAATGATAAGCCATAGGGTGGGTGGGAAGTGAACTAATACAGGAAGTATGTCCTGAAATGAAATGTTGAGTGAGTTTGAACGCATTTAGTCACCATCGACAGTTGTCCTCAAAACTATTCATAATCCTCCCACTTTCTGTGATTTTTTTTTTTTTTTTTCTTATGAAATGAGTTTCGTCGAGTCTGTGACTTGTATGTAATACACAAGTGAGGGAGTAACAACAAATGATGCTTGAAGAAATACTTTATTTCAGGAGCATTTTATTAATGGATTTCCAAAAAAACACCATTCTTCATACCCTAGGTTTACTCAGTCTAATGTCATTTCTTAATAGTCACTAGAGTAGCCTTTGTTCTGGATGATGGTTCCTGTTAGTGTCCACAGCCTCTCTAATGTTTCCTGTGGGATGTTGGTCCATTCTTCCTGGGCCAAAGCCTCCAGCTGGGTCTGGTTGGATGGTCTCCTACCCATCACTCTGGTCTTCAGCTCCCTCCACAGACTCTCTATGTGACTTAGATCAGGACTTTGACTGTGTCATGTCCTTGGTGGTATACTTGGGGTCATTGTCCTGCTGGGGTGTCCAACAATCTGGAGTTTCTCAGCACTTTCCTGTTGTCATCCAGGATGTTGATCTAATCCTCCTTTTTCATGATGCCCTGTATCTTGATGAGGTGCTCGGTGCCAAGGAAGACTGGAAGATAATTCTGAACATGGCGTTTAATCCATTAAAGGGGTCATATTTTGCTAAACCCACTTTTATTAGTCTTTGGTTCATTTATTTATTTGGACCCTAATAGTTAAAGTTTGAATTTGAACCCTCCAGGTGCTGCAAAGCTATCTTTATATTAATTATGGCAAAAGTTGAGTGGATTTCTACAACCCCTTTTAATTCCTGCTTAATTTGTTACATCTATAACTAGTTATGTCACAACATATGCATGGGGCAAGAGCCTCACAAATAGAGTTGAAGATGGACCTGTGGAGTTGAATTAATGAAGAATTCAGACCAGAGCATTGCATTTACAGTTTATCTAGACCACAGGGAAATGTTTTAAAATGCATAATTCAATTTTTTTAAAAAAAAAAGCAAAATATCACTTCTTTAATAAAATTAAAGAAATCCTGAAATAAAGTATTTCCTCAAGTATCATTTGTTGTTATTCCCTCACTTGCATATCATGTAAAAGTCACAAACAAACTTGATGAAACTCTCAAAAAAAAAAATCACAAAAAATGGCAGGGGTATGAATAATTTTGAGGTCAACTATGTAAAATAAAATGGCTACACATTTACATCAAATATGAAATGGTTCCTTCTACAAAAAAACATTACTTTGTCTCTAAGTTTATCACTGTTAGGATCAGTTAACAACCGAAAAAGTTTCATTCTTTTAAAACAATAACTGATGCGGACAGCTTGAGTTGTATTAGCATAACCGACTCCAGCAGCGGAAAACAAACCTCAAAATGTCAGTTCTCAAGAGACACTTGTCAAACAGCTCCAGCAGCTGAAGAACAAATGAGAACAAAGGCTTTGTATTCATGGTGCTCCACTTGTCTGATGGTGTTTAAGTCGTCCATCACATCACATATATCCAACTCTGTGTCATTCACAGGTTTCTTTCTCTGTGTTGGGTTGCAGGCTGTCATATCCAGGATCCACAAGTGTCAGGGTGGCTGCTGGATCCTGCTGATCCAGCCTCGTGCTTCCAGGACCTTCTTAATAAACACTGCAGAAAGCCTCGTCCAACACCTGCTGTAGGCACCAAGAAGGTCAGTTACAGTGTGTGTTTATTGTTCCAGGAGATGTTCATTTCACATCGCCTACATAGTGAATCTTTTGTGAGTAGAAGGGTCAGTTTTGCCAATATTTAATTTGATTCTTTTGTACTATATGAAAAATGCAGGAAAGGCAAATTTGAGATTTTTTTTCTTGCTCAACAAAAATTCAAAAATGCAAGCTATTCGTTTGTTGTAATATATTCACAGTGCATGTTTCTCCACTTCAGTGTCTCCAATGCATTTTCAGGGGGAGTTACCACAAGCATATGGATTTGTTGCTGAAAGTTGCAAAATGACTAGTAATGTCATTAGTCTGTGTTGCCATAAATCTGTCAATCAAATGTGAAGTCAATATATGAAAAAAAACAACAACAAAAAGACAAATTAGGCATATTTCCATAAAATGCTTTGAGTGCAATGTTTTGGGCGTGTTTTAGCAAAGATGCTCTATGTAAAGATGTCACCCCCATCTCCTAAGTGATTAAACTGCACTGACAGACACAGTAGCACAGTGGATACTGGGCCGTAGAGGTCTGAGATGAACTCCCTATAGTTTATGGCCGTATTAGAGGTTGAAAGGAACGTTAGAGGGACAAAGTCAAGTTTACATTCAGACATTTGTCCTTAGACCAGGAGTGTCAAACATACGGCCTGGGGGCCAAAACAGGCTCGCCAAAGGGTCCAGTCCGGCCCATGGAATAAACTTATGAAATGCGAAAATGACACTGAAGATATTAACAATCAATCATTTTAGTTTAGGAGCCGTATAAAGCCCTACTTTGGTCTCAAGTAGGTTGGACCAGTAAAATACTCTCATAAGAACCTATAAATAATGACATCCAAATTTTTCCTCTTTTTTTTTTTTTTTTTTTTTTTTTTTTTTTAGTGTAAAAAGGTGAAATTACATGAAAATGTGTAAATTTACAAACTATCCTTTCACAAAAACTTTGAATGACCTGAACAAATATGAACAACCTAAAATATCTTAAGGGAAGTCAGTGCAATTCTAACAATACTCTGCCTGTTACTAAATATTTTGTATATTTGTAGATCCACTGTGATCTCTGTGTTGTAATGCACCTAAATGATAAACTGAGAAATAATATTGTTAAAAATTTCACTTAATTTTCTTTAGAAATATCTGGTTGTTCATGTTATTTATAATTTTTAAAGGACAGTTTGTAGATGTAAATATTTTCATAATGTAATTTTACTTTTTTTACTGTTATTATTTTACTGGTCCGGCCCAGTTAGGATCATATTGGGCTGTATGTGGCCCCTGAACTAAAATGAGTTTGACACCTCTGCCTTAGATGGATGTAAAAGCATCCAACCATCCCTCAGCCCCAGGACAAGATCATCTTCCCCTAAATACTTGTACTGATATGAGCAATGACTTGTAAATCAATTCACACAACACTTGTTCCTCTTGGAAAGTGAGTTAAGTGTGAAATGGTTTTCTCTGTGTCTAATCGTCAGGTTTCTCAGATCATCACTGGCCTCTCTTCACTCTACTGGCTCAATGTCGAACTATGCTCTAAACTCCAGGTTAGAGACGCTCACATCCTCACACATAATCCTAGAGCAAAACTAGTATTGGCATTCTTTCTAAGACACTGTAAGGACATGGGTGCTTCTATGAAACTGGTCCTAAAAACAGGATATGGGGCTAAAAATTCAAACCAGATGTAGACTTATGTTATGAAGCAAGTTTGGAAGCACTTCGGGTCTATTTTAAAAATAAATACGTACTGAGATAAAAGAGAAACTATTTTTCAGATAAAACATATTTTTATATTATTTCACATAATATTTAATACAAAAATCTGCATGCAACAGTCAAAAGGATACGAAAATTACACACTACTATCTTTTTGAATATCTTTTTATCCTCTCACAGGTACATTTTGGGAATTGAACTAAATATGCAAGGCAAAGTGTTTGACAAAAATGACCACTGTTGCAAAATCATTTGCGATTTGTATGTATTTAAACGTGCAGGTTCTGCATGTAGCGCAAGTGGACACAATGGGTTACATATAAAACCTGGAAGAAGACTGCCAATTGATGAAAAACCTGCATGTCTGGATTAGAAAGACCGCTCGGATTATCAAATTTAACACAATGTCTTTAAGCGATGTTTTCAAAATAAAATGCAATGACACCAAGGTAGTTTTTCATATCCCAGTTTTGGTCCTATTTTTGGCCCCAATATTTTATTAAAAATGTATTAATTTTGGGATGGCGCAGAGTAAGAGTATAGTTTTTTTTGCATTTATCTGAGGTCATCATTAGGTACATCCTGGGGGGAAATATGTCTAAATTTCTCTTTTATTATTGGGTCTAAAAAGCTGGAAAAGTGCCAGGTACCAAAATGAACCCAGATTCATAGAAGCACCCACATCCATTTTAAGCTGAACAATTTAAAGTTTCTTTGCATATTTATTCATGGTACCACTCACAGGTTACTAGCAGTGGAGTGTTTTTTGTCTCTTAATCACTGAATAACATGATGCTGCAAATATTTCAAAACAAATAACCGCAATATGATAACTCTGATCATTGGTTTATTTTTACTGGTGCTGTTCATGACATACATTTTACTGATAATTGAATCATCAAGCATTAAAGCACATTAGGAATTTGTACAATGATGTGAACTGTGGATACTGTATTTCCTCGCAGAGAAAAAAGTGTCAGAGCCTCATTCCAGTGCCTCAGGCACCTCTACACATCCCTCTGAATGTGTCCTGAGTATGTTCACACCTGGCATTAGAGCTGAATATGTGAGACGGTGTGTCTCAGGATGGAAGTTAGTGTGAAGTCTGAATAGGGCTGTTCATGCACCTGTACATATGGTTGATCCACGTGATTTTAACAGGCAGTTTGTGTGTTCAGAGTCAGGGCCTGTGGGAACTTTACTCAGAGATGGAGCTCAACATGATCCCTGTCCTGTCAGGTAAAGGCAACTTCACTGTCTATCACAGACTGATAAGTTCATACAGTGAAAGGAAAAGATGGAACTTTGATAATGATAGTTTGACAATCATGTTAATGATTGGAAAGACTTGATTTAACCCCAGTCTTTTCAAACCAGGATTCTGTATGGGGAAAAAACAGACAAGTTGTAGTAATATTTTAGAAAAAAACTAAATATTTACAGGTTGAAAATGGTGATATTGTCTGGTATTAACCATTAGATGCATGAATAGGTAAAAAATGAGCCAGTGAAGTTATTTTATTTCAACATCTTTGTAATGAAAAGTTGTCATATCATATTCCAGGTATTCCTTAAAGCCATTTAAATTTTTAGCTTATCTTTTATAGATTTTATGAAACGGTACTTTTTGTTTTACTATCCCAACCTTCCATAGGTTGGTCAAAGTGACCTGCATTCATTTTCAATGGAATTTAATCTGGACCTTTAATTCATTCTACAGCAAAACCAAAGCACTCACTTTTTTTAAAATAATTTCGTGTTTGAAAGATTGATTTATTTTTATATATATATATATATATATATATATATATATATATATATAATATACAGATTTCTTGAAAATTATTACTTCTCTCAAATTTGAAATGTAATAATCTCAGAGTAAACATTTGCAAATGTATTTCTCATTAAGTTAAGTCTTAAACCTCAGAGGATATTTCATTCTTTCTTTTATCAAATAACTTTATTTTGTGTGTTTTTCCTTCTCTAAATATCCCATTTTTTTTCTTGTGCATGACCGTCTTTGCTCATAAATTTGTATGTTTTTTCTTGTATCTTTTCCTCCTTATAATCTTGTGACAATCTTTTTCAACCTAAACTGTCCCTAATCCACATATAGAAGGCCTCTCTCTAAACAGGTTATTAAGAATCATTTAGTAGTTTACTCCTTGTTAAATGTAGTCTTTCACTGCTGATCCTTCTCTGAGTCACAGTCCTTCATGTTTACTGTTCTGTATTTCATTTTAGCCATGGAGAGTCATCAGATCCATGTGGACAAAGAGGCTCTGAAGAGAACTTCAGACCTGCTTGGGGTAAGGAGGCCTCGCAGCACTAACACAAACCTTTGTACTAAATCACATGATGTGGCCAGTGGACATAAAAGGTCCACAGTGACATTAATATTCAGAGCAGCACCGTTTCTCCGACAGATGGAGTGTTTTTTTTTTTTCTTGCTGCTGCCAGAACAGACAAGAACTGAATACACTAATATACACTGTGCCCAGTGTTGAAAGATAAATAGATTAATTTGACGGCATTTATTTCACTTCTGTCTCACTATTGTGAGTAAATGCCATCACACCAAACACAAACATGTCTAGCTGTTTAATTGGATTGTGTTTTTTTGACCAGAGGGGTTTTACTGTACCTTGCTGTACTTGTTCTATGAATACTCTAAGTCTTTAAGAAAATGTCACGTGTTGAATTAGCGTCATATCTAGTAACAAAGTATTAACCCTTTAAATGTCACAATATTGCAACAAGCAAGATAACTGATACTTTCTACTAATGTTTAAGTTCATTTATTTGAAGGATAAGATGACAAAAAACAAAAACACAAAGAAAACTTCAATGTAAATATGTTCAAAGTTCAATTTTACTAAATGTTACGTATTCCAATATGGCCACTGCCCTGTGATGTCTCAATATGCAAATTAGAGGAGTACATTGGCTCCCATCATAAACTTTTGGTCATACCCAATATTTTCCTCTTTTACATTACGGCTTTATCTTTAACCACTTCCAAGATACAGCTTTTTGAAAAGTTGATGTCAAAATTGAATAATTTTTTGGAAAAAATAAAAAAACCTTCAGTGCCTAAAGGGTTAATACACATTACTGTTCTTCAAAAGGGTTTCCAGGTATTGAGATAAATTAAATGAAAACCATCTGAGGCAAAGATAACAATTTAAATCAAACTAACCAATGCAATGATACTTATCCCATATAAAACTATATTATGACAGTTGTCATTCTTGTTTTGTATCCCAGACCCCTGTTAGAAAAGAAACACCTGAATTCAGCGTGTCCCTATACTTTTGTCCATATAGTGATTATCAGCCTGATTGGCAGTGCAAAGAACACAGACTGCAAGGAATTCTTTTACAAAGGTAAATAAATTCCTGGAAATATTGTTGGAAAAGAGGCTTTTTGTGCACATGATAATGAGTTGGAATCACACAAGACACAATCAGCGATACCTCAGCTAGAAATCGATTGTTCATTCATTCTCTCATTCACTGATTTTCCGCTTAGTCCTGAGGAGGGTCATGTGGGTGTTGGGGCCTGTCCTCACATGGACAGTCAAACCACCATTCACTCTCACATTCACATTTTTTAGACACAAAAAGACTTTTATTTTAAGTAACACAGACCCAATCAACAGCCATCGACCAAAAGCATCTACTGATGTAAACAGTTTAATACCTGCTGATCCATTAATCCAATCAATACATGTAAATAATTGGTGTAAAATACAGTTTGTCGTCTTTTCGTGGTCATCAGATATGACCCATTTGGGCGTTCAGAGGCTCCATAGTTACCGTGGAGAAACAGTCATCTTCTACAACATTGATTCATCAGTAAAAATTATGGAGTTTGATCAATGACAGTGGATGGACACACTTGGTTTATGTTCAGTTAATGATAGATTTTTACTGATGACGTCACTTTTTCTTCAGTTTTTTTCTGTTTTAATCTCCTTAGACCCAGGACAGGGAAAATTTGGCTTTTTTACATTAAACAATTAACTTGATTGGAAACTGCATAATGCAACAGGTTTTTCCAGATAAAATTTTTAAATTTTTTTAATCGAATGCCCTTTGCAATGAACAGCATTTTTTAAGTAAAACTGTCAATTTTTTTTCCCTTATAGTATAAAATGCATTGCTGGGTTTCTGGAGGTTAATATAATAACCTTTGACTTTACTCTGAGCTTTTACGAACATCTACATGATCAGTAAATTGAATACTGAAAAAAATGCTAACTACAGAGGATATTATTATAATCAATGGTCATCAATCACTTAAGGGAGGTTAAATAGACTGAAAAATTCATTTAGGAACTGCCACAAAAGTAACTCTGGGTCTTCATGGGTTAACTAGAAAAGCTGATCTGAAGCATCATCACATTTTGCTCTGTCGTTTTGGGGACCCAGTGAAAACAATCCCATGACACATAAGGGCCACTCAACAGTCAACTCTGAAAACTAAACTGAATACCAGGCTCCCCTTAGGAATATATTTGTGTTTTACATGAATAAACAATACATGGAGAAGCTCAGATTTAGTCGGTCTGGTGAGATGTTCAGGGTCAAATCAGATTTGTGCTGCATTCTTGGCTGATTTTGAAATGTATTATGTGGAGGAGAAAGGCTATATTAATATAAATGGGAGGCAGACAGTAGGAGTATAAGGGAACAGGAAAGACCTGAGAAAGAGAACAGCCCCGACATACAGGAGGAGGTGAAGAAAATGGAATGAGTGGTTGTCTTCTTCTGGGTAGGATTAGTGATGTGGTAGGTGGATGTCCTCCGGGGAGCTGTCCTGTTTATGAACAAACAAAAATATCCTTCAGGAGTCTGAATGTTGGATCACAGACGGACATACAGGTGTGTTGGGCAGTGGACAGACACGTGTAGAACTGCACACGTATGAATCTGTCATAGTGATGTTCTTCAACTCGGGTCCAACTTGTGCAAGTGCCAAGAAGAGGCTTGTTTTGGAGAGAGTGTTGGTGTCTTGTGGTGTTACTATAAATAGGATGGAGAGTGTGTCTATTCCCTTCAAGAGGCTGTGCTGCAGGAAAGCACATCACTGTCTGCCAACACACACCTACCAACACACACACCTACCAACACACACATTCACTGAGCCGCTGGAGTTTTAGCAGACAGCCACAGTCTTCTGCCAAAATACAAACAAGACATGTTTTACAAATACTCTGCAATTAACAAACATAAAAACACGATCAACAAACTGGGGATTATGGGTTTTCACATATAGAATGTACTGGAATATCATAAAAATACACTGTTTTTAAATCCATAGGTCAGAAATTAATACATAGAATAGAATAAAACAGAACAGAACAGATGTGAACAAAACAGAATAGAACAAGATAGGATGCAGATTAGAATAGAATAGGAATGGAATAGAACAGGTTGAAACAGAAGAGGATATAATAGAATAGAATAGGATTGAACACGATAGAATAGAATAGGATGGAATATAATAGAGTAGAACAGGATAGAACAGGATAGGATGCAGAATAGAATAAAACAGAATAGAAAAGAACAGGACGGATAGAATAGACTAGATTAGAACAGGATAGAATAGAATAGGACAGGTTAGAATATAACAGGATAGAATATAACAGGATAGGATATAGAATAGAATAGAACAGGATACAATAGAATAGATCATTATTGTCACTGTTAGAGGAACAATGCAAATCTGTTTAGCAGCAAACACTTTAAGTGCAAAAAGATTGTATAAAAATACCACATAAAATACTGAAAAATATTGGCAATATACAAAAACTACAGATAAAATATTAAATATACAAATACTACTAAAAACAACAAGGTACCTCTACTACAGATAAGAAATATGTACAATATATAAGGAAATATACAGATAATATAGGATACATACAAAGTAAAATTAAAAACCAGGTGCATGGGTATATGACATATATCCTACAAAGACAAAAACTATCATGTGATGTTTGTCTCAGTCTTTCCACCACATTTGTCTTGGTGACTTTTTAACATTTCAGCACAGCTAATGGTTCTGAGTCACATTTAGAGGAATGGTGTTCTAACAAATGATGGAGGTGCTTTTAAAGCTGCACTACTCTATTACTAGTTTTTAGCATCTTTGAGCCTTTGATGGGTATGTTTCCTGCTGTGTTAGTGAATCACAGGGCATGTGTAAAACATGTGTTAAAGTTTGGGCTTGACGGTAGCTCCGTATGGGAGCTTGTGCTGCTGTACTATGTACTTGTGTGACTGTAGTCGTATCTTCTGTCTGTTGGACATGTTTTTATCCCAGCTGTCTACTCCACCTGTCTGAACCACAGACAGACGATCCCTTCTGTCTGACAGGATGTGTCGTACAAAAACGTTCACATTATCTTCCCTCTAGAAGTTGAAGTGAAATTATTAGAATTCTGCTGCTCGAATGTGCTCTGCCACATTCTGTGGTTTTCACGCATATATAAATACTTGGATCAGACAGACGTATGAAGTATGTGCAAGAAGTCATGCAATAATCTTCTGTTCTGCAATAACAATGCAATATTTATTAAATATTTATCAAAACACAAATGTACTATTTTATATAGACTTGAATTCATGGACTTACATACTGTTTTCATAGGTAATACATAGTGTCAATATTGTGTCTATTCAGATTTTATGTCTATTTTCATTTTATTCTACTTTTGTAAAATTTTATATTCTTTTTTTTCTTATTTTTAGTTTTTTTTTAAAATTTTATATACAATTCTTATTTTCTGAAGTATGTTATTTTTTTTAAAATTAATTTTATTATTAATATTATCGTTGCACTGGAGTAGCACTCCAAATTTCATTGTACACACAATGACAATAAAGTCTATTCTATTCTATTCTATTCTATTCTATTCTATTCTATTCTATTCTATTCTATTCTATTCTACATTCTGCTATAAAATAACATGCATTCATAGCATCGTGTTTCTTAGCAGTCACTACTGAAGTAGATAATAGAACAGATATTCACTCTGGGTAAAATGCAGTTATTAATCTTACTTTACCAATATTAGAGCACAGCCTAATCGTGGGTGGGTGTGTGTGTGTGTGTGTGTGTGTGTGTGTGTCAGACACTACTATGGGGCTAACATCTAATATTGATGAGGCCGTCTGGAGCCTGCTTTGGGCAAAGAACGAGACAGTGAGAGCGAGGGAAGACACGTTTTGATATGTAGGCACATGCCTTCCAGCTTCCTCTGAACTTTTCCCTTTTAGTTTATCTTTCAGTTTATCTCACTGTTCTTTTTTTTTTTCTATGGGCAGCCCTCTCCCCAGTGTTCCTTTCTTTCTTTGACAGTTCCTCTGCACCTGCCCGTCATTCTGTCAGGTTCTGTCTATCTTATTATCTCACTCTTCTGACTGATGTATGCTGCGTTCAATGGTATTTTTATATCAAGGTCCAGCCACTGAGTCCTCAGCTGCCGTTATCCACTACAATGTTGGTGTCAACTCACTTTTTTTTTTTTTAGGATGGCTGCTCTGTCACCTTGAGCCTGGCATTTTGGCCATCCTCCTTTTGAAAGAGTGGCTGTCCAGACTGTGGACTACAGCTTCAAGGTCCAAAGATTCAAATATTCTTTATTGTCAATTCACTAAATGTACTGGACATACAGAGAATCGAGATACTGTTTCTCTCACCTTGTTAAATGCCATACATTAAAAAAAAAAAAAGTAAAATAGAATTAGAATATGAGTAAATAAAAGTGCACATGTCAGTCTATTTACAGTAGCAGCAGTAGTGTAATACAGTGATGGTTATGAGGTGAGGAGGTGCATAGTGAAATTAAACAGCAGCAGATATGTCAAGAGCAGGACATATGGGCATATTGCAATGTTTATAATGTACAGTTGTGGAAAAAATTATTAGACCACCCTTGTTTTCTTCGCTTTCTTGTTCATTTTAATGTCTGGTACAACTGAAGGTACATTTGTTTGGACAAATATAGTGATAACAACAAAAATAGCTCCTAAGAGTTTAATTTAAGAGCTGGTATGAAGTCATTTTCCATGGTTTTCTTGATAATAACCAAAATCACTTCAGTTCTTACCTCAATAGCTATGGCATTGTACAGACAAAAACAGTGCTTTTAGGCATTCCAGGTTTTCTTTTCTGTCTCATTTAGTCACATGATACACACAGGAGTTAGTACTTGATTGCATAACCATTGTTTTTGATGACTTTTGATGGCCTCATAATTTTTTCCACGACTGTATATCGTCCCAGTCGGGCAGAAACATTTTATGTCCAAAACGGTTATTTTTCAGGAAACTGTAAAAATGATGTATATTCTAAATGAATGAATGGAGTTATGAGATGTAGTCCCAAGCTGTTTTCAACCCTTTTCATTGGTTAAATATTTCTAAAACCATCAGGCCAACGTGAAGACAACGTGCAAAAACAGACTAAAAATGGACTTACGAGGTTTCTGCCTGACAGTGACAATATATAGACTGATGTCAGAGATTTTAGAATCTTTTTTTCTTTTGCCAGACAGATGATTTAATGCGGTGCCTTATCTTATTCTTTTAAAGTTATCTGAGGTGTGTAAGATTTTGCATGATTTAACAGAGATGGAATGGAATATTGATTATAATGTTAATTTCCTACCTGCTTTTAAACTGTTTGTAGTTTAACAGGAGAGATCTGTGCATCTGTAACACACATTCTTTTCTCAATCGCACTAAAACCAGCTGTGAACATTTAATTCCTAAAAGAATGTGCTTGGAAGGACCAGCTTTTTAGAATTGGTTCAGTTTCCAGAACAAGCTTCACCCAAACACAACTCTGTATAAATTATGTCACTGAAACACTCCAAATGGAGGAAGCAACAATTAATTCATTTGACTCAAACATCCACTGATGCAGTTTGTAGTCAGTGCAATATGCAGACACTTCTCATATTTACTGTTTAACCCTGATTTGTTGGTTGGTTGGTCAGATTCACTTCATATCCCACAATAAACAAGGGCATGTGAGGGCTGTAAATAAACTACTACAGTGTCATACTTATATATACATGACACTGTATATATTCTATGTGTATATAGACAGTGATAATGTGCTGTTACTGATAAATAATTAATTGTTGAGAACACCTGGGGCATACTAATAACTTCAGTGTCTTTTAATGGTGCAATTAGTTTGCAATGAAACATTCTAACCCAGAAATTAAATGTGTACAATGACCCAGGTTAGACTTGCTTCAGTTTTTAATGTTTCTGATATAATAACCCCCAACTTTAATCTGAGCTTTAATGAACATCTACATGATCAGTGAATTAAATATGGAAAAATACATGATTTTTACTGAAAAACGCAAAATACAGAGGATAATATGATAATAAATGGTGATAAATCACTAAAGAAAGGTTAAATACAAAGAGAAATTCATTTGGGAACTGCCACAAAAGTAGCTCTGGGTCTTTATGGGTTCATTAGAAAGGCTGATCTGATGTATCATACTATTTTGCATTTTGCTCTGTTGTTTTGGGAATCAATAAAAACAGTCCCATGACTCATTTAGGGCCACTCAACTGTCAACTCCGAAAACTAAACTGAATACCAGGGTCCACTCAGTAAAACCCATGGAGTTTGATAAATGACAGTGGATGGAGACACTTGGTTTATGTTTAGTTAATGACACATTTTGCTTTAAATGTCACTTTTTCTGCTGTTTTGATATAATAACCTTAGAATTTACTGAGCTTTAATGAACATCTACATGATCAGTGAATTAAATATAGGAAAATACATGATTTACACTAAAAAATGTAAAATACAGAGGATAATATTATAATAAATGGTGATAAATCACTTAAAGGCTAAATACAGCTGTGTTGTGTAAAGCAAAGGTATTAGTGTTGAAATATAGGAGTTAAATATAAAAACTTATGAGATGAAAACCTGAAAACTCTAATGTGTAAATGTTAACATACTGTGTATTTAATCCTTGATGCAGTTTACACAGGTGAATTATGATGCAAAATTTACCCTCTGTACAGTCCTCAGAGACTAAAACTATGGTTTCAGACTATAAAGATGTTTATTTCTGCTCTCAATGCTTTAAATCTCTTTTAAAGACGCACCTATTTGCACTGGCTTTTAATACAAGTGTGTGACTTTTATTTGTTTTATCTCCCAGTTGGATTTTTAGATACTATTTATGTTGTTGTTGTTGTTGTTATTATTCATCTGTTTTATCAGTTTTAGTATATCTTATCTTCTATATATATAAATTTTTATTAAGTTTATTATATTTAGTATTTTTACCTATATCCTTGTACAGCACTTTGGACACTTTGCGTTGTTGTAAATGTGCTATAGTAATAAACTTGACCTTGACGTCTAAAATTGGACATTTAAAGTGGGGGTCTATGGGGACTGACTCAAGTGGACATTTTAGGACTTTTTTTTTTTTTTTTTTTTGGACACTTTTTTAGACTTCATTTACTGCTTGGTACTTATCTATTTCTTCTTTCTCCGTTATCCCCGTCATCTACTTTTCTTGTCCACTAACATAAACATTTGTGTAACATATCAAAATGTTCTTTCAGTTTATTAACTTCCACAGCTTTTGTCTTTATCTGTTGTTCCTTCACTCCACCTCTTTCTTTCACCTTTTTTTCTCCTTTCCTGTGCTTGTGTCTCTTCCCTCCTTGCTTTGCTTGTCAAATTATTAAGGCGTATTTTCCACATAAGTCAGATCTGGATGTCAGTGTGTTTGTGTAGGCGTTATCCTAGTCGTAACAAACAAAACCTAAAAACTACTCCTATTTAGGATATTTGTGGAGATGGAACGGTTACAGCTGTCTGCCCCTTCTCTCCCCTTTTTCCCCTTATTATGCCTCCTTTGTCAATCACATTTGCTTGTTATCATTACCCCAGTCTCTCTGGGACCCTCAGTCTTCTCTTCATGTTTTCATGTAGCGCCTCCGCCTCCTCCCCGACATCCTTCCCTTGTTTTTCCCTCTTCATTCCCCTCTGTCTTTCCTTCACACTGCCTCTTCTCTCCCTCTTTTTGATCTTGTTTTTTTCTCTTTACATTCCCCACTTCTGTGTCTTAGGTTTATCATGATGCTTGTGTCGGATGTCTGGAGAAGTAAAGTTTGACTGGATTATCACAGCAGTCATTAATGTCTGCCTGGTTCTTTTACTTTTAATGATTTACTGTGTGGGAGACTAAGTGTGTGTTATTTGCATTCTAATGTGTGGATTAGTATATGTAACTAGACAGAACGGGCAGGATTACATTCTTTAATGCCTGTGGTTAGGATTCATCTGTGTATGTGAAGGGCTTAGTGTGTCAGTGATGTGTGCATTAAATAGATTAATGTACTTCTGGCCGATAAAAGGAAAAAGAAACGTGTTCATACATATTAGTTGATGATGACATTCTTTATTTAGTCATCACATAATACAACCACTGTCAACACTACAAACATTACCAACAGGTTAGTGACTGAAAAGGCACAGGCAGAAGCATAATACTTATATTAACGCTTGTTCTACATAACAAGTTAAGCTACCCGGCATATAATATAGGAAAAAGAAAACAAAAATACAAACAGGTAAAAACATAAAAAAAGTGAAACTAAACCAAAAAAACAGAAAACAGAACCAACCAAATTAATGGTAATTTAATGTAGAGCAGAAAATAAATTACTTACTTATTAATTATTGGATCTTAACAATTGTAACCTTCAAAAATTGCCCTAAACCAAAAATGAGTTACACATTCTTAAATCCATGCTGGCCCCATTCCATAGTTTAACTCCAACAACAGATATACATCCTCTTTTAGTTTCTTTTCTAGCTTTTTGTACAACTTTACAAACATCTCGCAAATCATATTTAGACTCGTGTTGAGAAGAACCTTTGTACACTGACAGGGAGTAACTTTAATTTTGCTTTATACATTATTTGCATTATTTTATAGTAAACCAAATCATTAAATTTCATAAACAATTGATTAGTATGTTCATAGTAACCGGCCTTATTGATAGTAGTTCATGTAGGGTTGCATCATTAATTGATTTTAAATCAAAATCAGATTATTTAATTCAGACGATGTATAAAAAAGGGTAATCCTCAAATTGAATTTCATCTCTCTCGTGTCCTCGGGTCGCGTGTCTCCAGGCTACCATAGGCCCCTCCCCCCAGGGGAAATTCATGTGTCCTTTGGGTTAAAAAAAAGAAGGAAAAGGAATGAAAAATAAATGAGTAATCCTAATAGTTACCATGTCCCGTCAGACACTTCTGAATATCGTCATTTTGTGAAAATTAGCAAACTTCCTGTTCCTGCTCTTTAATAAGAAGCATAAGTTCAGTCAGATGTGCCCATTCTTTCATTATGGTTAAAAGTGTATTTAGTGAGGTCACTGGTCCCACGTTTTTGACAGAATTTTGCAGCCATAGTATATGCATTTGAGTGATGTTCTTGTTTGAATTATTATTTTTATTACAGTCAATGATTCCAGGTGACAGGCCCAACATTAACCATCAGTGAATATTGACACCATGTTCATCAGATGTAGTTTATAGAATGTTTTGTCAGTTCTGACTAAACACCCAAACCAAACTCTACCTGATATTTTAAAGTTAACTGACATAGCCAATCTTTTTTTTTTTTTTTTTTTTTTTTTTTTTCAGGCAAAGATGAAGCAGTTGGAGCAGGAGGCCCATCGAGCAGCTGGACAAATTTTCCTCCTTACCAGCAGCAGCCAGCTACGAACCGTCTGTACCTGTGGTGTATATGTGTGTCGTATTAATGTGTGTTTATGTTCCTTCTCTTTTCTTTCTGTATGTAGATTATCTCGACCTGTCATTGGCTGAATCTAATTTAGATGATGGAAACCTTGAATGTGATCCTTTTACTCGTCTGTGACTGTCTTGTTCTATGTACTTGTATACTTTGTACTGTGTATTTGTGTGCAGTTGCATATTTCAGTGTTGTGGCTTTGTGGACACTTTGGATTTGAAGGTCCTGTTTGAGAAGCTTCGGCTCCATGAGCGCTGCGAGAACAAGAAGCTGCCCAAGACCGTCAACAAACAACAATCAACTTCAGAAGCTGCAGTACGGCACACACAGACCATAACCCAAACACATGAATGTAAAGACAGAGTTCAGCTCAGTTTATTAGTTGACATGTTCCTATATTCACTGACACATCAACCACACAAACATAACCATGCATGACACATGCAAACCTTACATCCTAGTGCAGGGGTGCCAAACATGTGGGCCAAAACCGGGCCACCAGAGGTTCTGATCTGGACCATGGGATGTTTTTTGTAAAGTTAAAAAATTACACTGACAGTATTAACAGTCAATGATGTCAAAGTTATTTTAGTTTAGATTCCACATACAGACCAATGGGATCTAAAGTAAAATAATAACATAATAACCTGTAAATAATTACTCCAACTTTTCTTCTTGGTTTAATGTGAAAAAAATATGACATTATGCCTGTAATGAGAACTCCAAATTTTTCTCTTTGTTTTAATATAAAAAAACCCATTAAATTATGAGAATATAACAAACTAAAATGTGAATAACCTGAACAAATATGAACAACCTGAAATGTCTAAAGGAAAATTAAGTGCAATTTTAACAATATTCTCCCTCTTACTAAATGTTTTGGACCTTTGTAGATCAGCTCTGTAATGCACTTGTATAAATGATAAGTTGAGGTAAAATATTGTTAAAATTGCATTTATTTATTTATTTTTTTTAAGAAATTCAAATTTTTTCCAAGTTATTCACATCTTTTTTTTTTGGATAGTTAGTATATGTAAATATTATCGTAATTTAATGTTTTGTTTTGTTTTTTTGTACTAAAACAAAGAGAAACACTTGGAGTTGTCATTATTTACATTATGCTTTTATTATTATTTTACTGGTTCGGCCCTTAAAGAACCTTAACGAAAATGAGTTTGACACCCCTGTCCTAGTGCATTAAGACCTCTAATTATCTAATAAACTTGTCAGGTACATATGCAGCTCAGAGAGAAAACGGCAGTCTCTATACCGGATTAAGGGACAATACGGCATTTCATATAAAACTGATTGAAGTTACAGGACTTTGTAAAATATTAAATGAAACTCATCACCTCTGTTCTTGTGTGTTCTTGTTTTTTTCCTCATCTTTGTTGCAGCTCTTGCAGCTTCAGGACCTGCACCCTCTGCCGAAGATAGTTTTGGAGTACAGACAGGTATCCTCCATCATTTTCTGATTGATTTTAACAAATATATTCTGTGTTTAATGAATCTATAAAATTCTGTTACCTCCAAATCAAATCACATATAAGATAATTACTCCTTTCCACCGCTGTCGGACTGTACAACACAGCAGTATAACTCTGTCCTGTTTGTGTCTCAGCTGTACTGTCTGACATTTTGCACTTTCCCTCTTTTGTAAGTAGTACTGTTAGTACTATTTTTTATATTGTTTGTCTTTTGCACTTTGTTTATTTTTCATGCACATTTTTTTCTTGCACTTCATTCTGTTGCTGCTTTGATCAGTGAATTTCCTCATTGTGGTCTCATCTAATCTAATCTAATAGGACTATAAGGTCATAAAAACAATATGCAGTTGTAGAGTATGTTCAAAGTCTTAAAGGGGTTGTATTTTGCTAAACCCACTTTTATTAGTCTTTGGTTCATTGATTTGTGTGTTTGGACCCTAATAGTTCAAAAGTTTGAATTTGAACCCTCCATGTGCTGCAAAACTATCTTTATATTCATTTTGGAAAAAAAATCAAGTGGATTTCTACAACCTGTTTTAATTCCTGCTTAATTTGTTATGTTTTATAACTAGTTATGTCACGACATTTGCACATATAAGGTCCAGACTTCCGACAAACATTTCTCTGAGTACGACATAGTTTGTCAGCAGCAGCGGTGGTAGTACAAACTGAAAATATGTCCAAACTTCAAGCTGATTATCTAAAAAATTTAATTGTTGGTTGTATTAACGAACACAAGAGGTTGAACGGGACAGAGCAGCATGGTCAACAACCTGGAGGGGGTGGGGCATGAAATGGCTCATGTGCATTTAAAGGGCCAGTGCTCAAATGACCTTTCTGGTGTCATTAGTCAGAAATAGGATTGAAGATGGACCTGTGGAGTTGAATTAATGAAGAATTCAGACCCAAACATAGCATTTACAGTTTATGTAGACCACAGGGAAATGTTTGAAAATGCATAATTCCATTTTAAAAAATGCAAAATGTCACTCCTTTAATGCTGGACTGTCTCCATCTCACATCCAGGTTCACAAGATCAAGTCCACATTTATTGATGGGATTCTTTCCTGCATGATGACCAAGGTGAGGTTCAACAGAAGAGCAACAATCTAAATGTATACACAGCACATTCATGTTCCAAATGACTTCATTGGTAATACTTTATAGGAAGGTCCTTGTAATATATGCTAATATGCTGGCAGCCAAAAAAAGTCCCCACCTGGATTTGTCTCTTCGAATAGTTCATATCTTTCCACTGGATAATTAGTGTTTCAGCTGCAGTAGTAGTAGTAGTGGTTTATTTGGTTGTTAATTACTTTAAACAACAAACAAAAACAACATATCCATTGCTCCACATACAATGTGACCGAAAGGGTTTAGGCTGAATAAAAGACTTATTCTGCTTAACCCTATTTACAATTAACACAATGTTTCCACAAGAAAACAAACAAACAAAAATTTTTCAATGGTAAATATACAACAGACGAGAATACATATTTAATATTAATTCAGAATTTTGATACAGAGCATAAAGATTGGACTGTGTTTTAATGGAGAAAGGTCACGTGAATGAGTGTCCGTATTTGAACATCTGTGGATTTTTTGCGTCCTTGATGGCACAGACATATTCCAAGATGACACTGTCAGGATTCATCACACTCAGATTGTGACAGAGTAGTTCAGGGAGCATGGGACATCATTTAAAAACATGGATTGGCCACTGCAGAGTCCAGACCCTGTTGAGAATCTGTGGGATGTGAAAACCTGACACACTGGTCTGACTTTCCATCACCAATGCAAGATCTTGGCCAAAAATTAATGCAGTTCTGGATGATGATAAATGTTGTGACATTGAAATAGCACTGTGTAGCATAAACAAAACTAGGGAAAAGCATCCTGTAATTGAAACTGAAGGCAGTCCAACGAAACACTCAACCGGTTTGCATGACCATAAAAGTCCGATATCTTGGAGTAATCGGATAAATGTATTAATCAGATCTAACGCATTTACATGCAATTAAGAAATGTGATAATCAATAAACCCTGGTTTGAACACTCTAGTCCAATATTGGATATTCTTTCAAAGTACATACTGACATAGTGATGGTAGACTTAAAGCTATACTGTATGATGTGGCATTTTTACACTTTTCTTTTGTCATCTTAAAATGCTCCTAATAAGCGTGTGTCAAACTAAAATGTAAAACAAATATACCTGGTTTTGAAAGTCAAATATTTAATTCTCATATTTCTGATAAAAGTCTGACCAACCATTTTATTCGGTCCAAATAAAATAATTGGCTGAGCCTCCTGTCAATCATCCATTACCGCCATCCCACATCCAATACCGGTGCCTCCGAATCTGACATTTCAGTCACGCTGCTCCTCCTGTCACTGACCGCCATCTCCTGTCTAGGGCTATGAATGGATAGGACTCAAATGCACGTGTTGAAGGGAAAAAACAGATTTATTAACATAAACAACAAGCAAGGGGGAACAAACAGAAAAACCTGATTGCAGCAGTCAGAGTCCAGTGAATGCAGGATGGAGATAAGTCTGGGAGTCGGGTGTACTTGACTCCACAGACACGTCACCCAAAGCTCAATTTTTATGACCGCGGTCTCCGCATACACGTACACGGTATCACGCAATGTAGGAAGATGTAGGATGATAAATGTATGGACTATGAAACCTCAAATGTCCACAGAAAATTCACACACAATGCACATAACAGTTCCCAAGGCAGTGTTTTTCAACCTTGGGGTCGGGACCCCACATGGGGTTGCCAGGAATTCAAATGGGGTCACCTGAAATTTGTAGTAATTGATAAAAATAAAAACTTACTATTAAAAATATATGGTAATAATAATAATAATAATAATAATACATTTTATTTATAAGCGCCTTTCAAGACACCCAACGACACTGTACAACAACATAAAACAAACAATCCATAAAATACAAAGAAATAAACAGATTAAAACAAATAATTACTATATATAGAAATGAAGTTGTAGAATGGAGAGTAGAGCTTATGGGGGGTAGGCTATTCTGAAAAGGTGAGTTTATGGTGTATATATGGTGAGTTGACAGACAATCGCAATCCATAAAAGACATGACAAACTCTGAAGCTGAAACTGAAGCACTGTGGTTCTGTTTATCTGTCAAATGTTCATTGTGGTCAGTTTCAGATGCTGCAGCTCTTTCATAATTCATAGTTTGAGTTCTTGTTTGTTCAGTATTATTGTCAGCCTTGTAAATCACAGCTGGACTGACTGTACATATCCTGACCAAGGAAAATCAAATTCTCACTTTGTGCAGTAATCTACACCTGGATTTACTGCCTCCATCCATAATAATATACATTATATAGACTAAATGTCCTCTAAAATTAACGTTTATTTACAACTTAGTATAGCAAACTATTACATGATCAAAAACAAATTAATTTTAGCAAAAAAAAGTCTCTGTTTTGAATGTCTGGGGTCACCAGAAATTTGTGATGTTAAAATGGGGTCACAAGCCAAAAAAGGTTGGGAACCACTGCCCTAAGGATTAAAAGAAACTCTATGGAACTCCATGGTTTCTTTAAGTGTCGTGTCGTCGTCCCCCGCCCCCAAGTTGTAAACCTAGGGTAGACACTGGTTAACTGTGCTTATGCAGCTCCTAATTTAAAGTGCAGAACAATGATTTGTTGAAGTTAATCAATCCAATCCAAGCCAAATATGCAGTTTGCAACCCAATATACCAATTAACTGCATAAAATCTATATTATCTATTAATTGATCCTCATTCCAAGGACTTTGACATAATACTTGACATAACCAGGGCTCACTCTGGTTTATAAAGCCTCTCTCCTTGAGGCTAGAGCAGGTTAGACATCTTTAAACACACCCCACAGCTTTACTTTTCTTTTCTTTTCCTTTATACACAGTCTAGTTCAGCATGAGGGCTTTACCGCTGCGCTCAGATAGACAAACTCATCAGGTTTTCTTTTTACCTTCAAAGGTGCCATGGGTGTGAAAGCCTTCATTATTAAACCACAGGCGCTCATGCTTTGACAGCTCTGTTGTTGTAGATGTAATGGTGAAAAATCTCATCCGAGCTGGTCTTTTCAAGCTGCCACCGACTTGGCAGAAAAGAGACGGAGCTCAGTGGCTGACGGTCCCTCCACATGGACTTTCTTGGAGCAGCAGCTTGTGTTTGTCAATCTGTGCTTATTCAACACTGCAAATCAGTCTGTCTGGCTGTTTAAGAGCTGCTTGGCTTCTGATGCTGCTGATTAATTTGGCGGTCTTTCTGAACAGGGCAGGCAACACTCCAGGATGAAGCCAAATGAGGCAGGGGCAAATAAATGTCTTTACACGGTTGCTTTTAATGAACAGGGTCGGTTACATGGGTCTAATTACTGGAAATGGTAATGATAAAAACAAAAGGGGGAGAGTAAAATTGAAATTAGTCAGTATGTCAAGAATAAAGTCAAACATTGGAAATAAAGCCAAATAAAGTCACCTCAAAATGTTGAAAATAAATATAGTATGTTGAGAACACAAGTCGCTTTTCCATTGACCCTCAAATTGCGCGAATAGAACTTGTGCATATAAATTTTCCTATTTACTATTGAATTACCCTCATTTGTTGATGTTAATTAGATAGTTATTACTACCTCTTTAACGCCAAACTATTAGCAATAACTTGCTGTTATCATGGTATTAGTAACTAGTATCAGTATTCGCTTTTCCATTGACCCTCAAATTCTGCGAATAGAACTTGCACATTTGCCTAATGGAAAAATGACAATTTCGCCAAAACTTTTTTTTTTTTTTTGATTAAAAGTTTTGGCACTGGCAAGAGGTGGTTTTTCGGGTGTAGTGCAATTGGTATTTCACACAAAACTGAAATGGAAAGACCTTTTTTCGCAACTAGAGTCACATGATTAAAAAAACGACAGATGTTGACAGACATTACAACAAGCTAAGAAGAAGAGTTTTAAAAGAAACATGGCGCAGTATGTGTGGACACCAGGAAACAATCATTTTTTAATTTAGTACAGGATAGAGGGGAAATATATAATAATAATGAATATATCTGTAAATCAACACCATATTTACGTTCGTCGTCATGTTTATGGAATGACTTCGAGTGCCATCTCGCGATAATAAATAAACAAATAATTACCTCCGCCAAGGAGGTTATGTTTTTGCCAGGGTTTGTTTGTTTGTTTGTTTGTCTGTCCGTTAGTGTGCAACATAACTCAAAAAGTTATGGACAGATTTGGATGAAATTTTCAGGGTTTGTTGGAAATGGGATAAGGAAGAAATGATTAAATTTTGGTGGTGATTGGGGGTGGGGGGGCCCACGGGGGGGGCCACTGATCAGCCTTGGCGGAGGTCTGCGCTCTCCGAGTGCTTCTAGTTGCATTTGTGATTTAATGGAAAAACCAACATTATGCACTTCTGTTTTTTCAACATTTAGTAAATCTCGCTAAAGTTTTGCGCGTTAGTCCAATGGAAGTGACTACTGTTAAAATGTTGGAAATAAAGTCAAAATATTGAGAATAAAGTTGAAGTTTTTCAAATATAGTTGAAACGCCTCTCACTTCTTGATTCTCTCCTATCATTCTAACTTCATCTTCAAAATTTTATTTCCACTTAATTTTCAACATTTCGACTTTATTCTCAAAATTACATTCATCATGATTTCACATCATTCCTTACCAAGCACCATTGACAGCGTGTGACCCGTTACCTGGAAACACTTGGTGATAGTTTTGATTTAATTACTATGGCTCAACATGTAAATGAGTTACAAAAGTTTTTACATGTTAATACTTGGATAATTATATGGTTTTCATACATTATTACTTCTTTACTTGCACAAACAAGGTAATAGACCTTGTTTTTCGGTATTTCAAAGTATAACTATTACAAAACCCAACAATTTCTATAATACAAGTAATAAAAACTAACACTTCGTTCACTGTTGAGTGTTTTTACTTTATTTGTATTTTGTAAACTTAGAATGCGATACCTAAATAAAGTTTCAAGTGAATTAATCTGATTTTAGTTTTAATTCAATTTTCTGCAATTTTGAAATGTTTATACAAGTTATACCTTTAAATAATCTGTAGTTGCACCTTTAAATGTTTATCTTTACAGTCTGTGTAAGTTCATTGTTCATCCTTAGTTGTGTGTTGAACTTTGGAAACAACTAAGGTTTCAGTCAGCATGTTAGATTTATTAGGTTCCTTCTGATTTATTCATCTGTACGTCTCTCTTTTTAACACAACAGAACTACATTTCCTCTACATGGTTCCAGACCAGTGCAGTGACCGGGAGAATCACATCCAAACACCCGGTAAGTATTGACATCCTTCCATCCATAGACGTCTCTTTATTGATGTTTTCAGATTGATTTTTGGTCCTAAAACTAGTACAGTTTAGAAAGGCTGCCTCAGACTCTACTATTGATAGTTTTCACACAATGATAGTAACACCCACCTGCAGGAAAAACACAGTTAGTAGTAGTAGTTTGTCTGTGTTGCCATGGAAACGCTAAACAACACTTGTAGCAATATGCACATTCTATAGATCCACGAAACCAGAGGAACGTCCACTAAAAGCTCATCAAAACCAGTTGTCAGTTAATAAAAGTCAATCTGAGCAACAAGAATTTAACCCATAAAGACCCAGTGCTACTTTTGTGGCAGTTCCAAAATGTTTTTTCCTCTATATTTAGCTTTTCTTATGTGATTTATCGCCATTTATTATGACATATACACTACCAGTGAAAAGTTTGGACTCACCTGATTTTCTTTATTTTCATGACTGTTTACATTGTAGATTCTCACTGAAGGCATCAAAACTATGAATGAACACATATGGAATTATGTAGTTAAAAAAAGTGTGGCATAACTCAAAACATGTTTTATATTTTAGATTCTTCAAAATAGCCATATTTTGCTTTTATTACCGCTTTGCACATTTTTGGCATTCTTTCGATGAGCTTCATGAGGTAGTCGCCTGAAATGTTTTCCAAAAGTCCTGCAGGAGTTCCCAGTGATGCTGAGCTCTTGTTGGCCATCTGCAGTCCTTCTTATCCCGTTTAAATGAGAAGGTGAGTCCAAACTTTTGACTGGTAGTGTATACTCTGGATTTTGCATCTTTTCAGTGAACGTTATGTATTTTCCTACATTTAATTCACTGATCATGTAGACGTTCATCAAAGCTCAGATTAAAGTTGAGGGTTAATATATTAAACAGAGAGAAAACTGCAGAAAGTGACTTTTTCAGGAAAATGCATCATTAACTAGAAAAGCACTCGGAAAGCGCAGGATCTAACACCCCCACCCCACCCCCCCAATCACCACTAAAATTTAATCATTTGTTCCTTGTGCCAATATCAACATTTCTTGAACATTTCATCAAAATCCATGTTTAGGTATTGTGTTCCATAAAGGTATCTCTGGTTGGAAGTTGCTGCTGCGCTTAGATTTGTCATATATATTTGTGAGATGAGATGATGTAAGTATCCATGGCTTGAAAAAAAAGATGTAGATTGACTGCAGTAAGTGTCCAGTGTTGGCCGTCATCTGGGATCTGTGTTTGTTCTGTGTGTTTTTTATTCTCTATGGTTACATGACTGAAATGTCTGAATAGTGTTAGTGGAGCTGTCCTTGGTGCTGAAATGCAGTCTTAACCTGGTGGAAGTGGGTTATTTGTTACCTTAAGCGGAGTACACGCATAAAGATAATTGGGCTGTTTTTGTCCAGATTTTCCCCCTTCCTGACCAAGGACTGCAAACGGCAGATTAATTTATGTTTTATAAGATTATCCTGTGGTCTGAGGTGTGCTAAGAGTGAATTTGTCTTCATAATCGGCTCTGAAACAAAATCGTAAATATTAAACTTGTTCAATATTAACGACCAAAAATCTTGTGAGTGGGGAAAGACGACAACTCCCGAGTCATGACTCCATGAATTTTGACGTGGAATGGAATGTAGCCAATCAAGAAACGAGCTGACTGAGGAACAAGGAAGTAGGCGTAAATAAAAACAAGCATGGCCGACCTGAAACATAAAGTTCGGTGGACCTCAGAAATGGAAGACTAGCTTGTGGAGCTGTAGGAAGCCCAAGAATGTCTCCGCCAAGTCGTACCACAGCCGAAATTACATGTTGCATGTTGTTTTTTCCGGTTGTTGCTTTGTTTCTTCTTCTTTGTTTTTGTTAGATCACATTTGATCACCTGGCCTGGAGGACTAGATTCTAGATTGGTGGTGGGACAGAATCGTTATGTATGTGGTGTGCTGTGTTGAAATAATTGGAGCACACCACACACAGAATGATGAAAACTCCAATGCCTGATTTTTTTTATCTTCATGTGTGGGGTCTATAACTATGGAAGAGGATTAGAGCCACTGGGAAAAAAATACAAGGTCCAATATATATGTATATTTTTTATTATTATTATTAGAAAAAAGTAAGAATTCTCAGATTAAAGTCAGAATTTTAAGATAATAATGATATTATTATTATTATTATTATTATTATATGGACCTTCATTTTAATTTTTTTTCCAGCGGCCCTAATCCTCTTCTGTACTGTAACAGATAAAAAATGTCTTCAGATTTAGAAAATCCTTATGTGTGCACCCCGCTTTACAGGCCTCAGGTCATTAAATTCTGCATTGGACTTTGACATTAGGAATCATTTGATGAAAAGCCTAATATAATCTGCCCCAGTTGCCTTATGCCACCACATAGAAACATCTTGTTGCTGTGTCATAATGAACAGAATGAGGCTGAGTCTGTTATATAACCCGAAAACATCAACATTTTCCCCACTTTCCATAGTCCAGTTTCATCTTCTCAGATCTCCTTCAGGGCCTTCGTTTCCCTCTCTCTTCATTATCACACTTAGTAAACAGACACTTTGATGAATGCGGTTGCATAATAAATACACACATATGAAAGTGGATTCCTATTAAGGTACAGTTTTAATTGTTTGTGTATTTGTTTGTTTGTGAAATATATCTTTTTTGAAAGACAGCCTGGTTTATAAAGTCATAGTGCATGGACATGTGTGTGTTGTAGACAGACAATAAGTCTAGGTGATGGAGAGTGTGTAGAGTACAGAGTGGTTTCATAGTGCTGGAGAAACGCGCTGCTGAAATATTCATAGCTCCCTGAGACCACGAAAATACACACAAGCAGGCAAAGCAGACAGACAGCACTGGAAAAACATTTTGGACAAAAATTTCAGAACTGGGCAAATAAATTCAGTACTACCCAAAATTTCCCAGTGTTTTAACCCATTAAGACCCAAACATCCACTGTTGACCAAAAGCATGTATTGATCTGAACTAGGGCTGCAACTAACGATAATTTTAATAATCTATTAAACTGTAGATTATTTTAGTAACTAATCGATTCATTGGATAAACACAAAAAACTCAATTGTCAAAGATCGGTATTTAACCCAAAGCAATATAGGCTGCAAACAAGTCACTAATGATTACATCCCCGTAATGGCTTCGAGTATAGTTAACAAAGCACTAGCCTGATACCTAGACTGGTTATGGCTAGAGACTAGTAAACTATAGTCTTCAACCATCTTTGGATATAGGCTATCAAACTAGTGTTGTATGTATTAGTTCCAGTCAACAATAGGTAACGTTAGTCTGGTGGTCTGATAAACGGAGATGGAGGAAAACATAATTATGATGATAGTGTCTAACTAGCTAGCGTGCTAAAGTAATCATGACACGCCTGTTATGATGCTGGACAAGACAAGTTTAAAAAAAACTAAAAGGCAAACTTTTAACTATATACTTATGTGTCCATTTTTAGACGATAACTTGTTGTTTTTAGTCTTTCATTAAAATTGCATGTTAGGTTTATACATCAGTTACTCATTTAGGTTTAATATCATGTACAGATTTCTGAGAGAAAAATGTCTGAAAACTCATTTTTAAATAAACATTTGAGCAATGAAATCCTTCGTTCTAGCTGATGTTATTAATTATTGAAAACCAACCCTCTATTACAGTGAATCCAACATCTACAACACACCATTACTAATACACAGCAGAAGACACTGAGATACACACACCTCTGGACTGGGCTGCATTCAAACATCTCTGAAACATAGTTACTTGAGCAAGACAAAAACAACAATATTATTGTTTATCAGCTGGAGCCTGTGTATGTTTTCTCCAAAATTGGACTGAGCCACGACTGCTGTAGCTTGACTCCATTTTCTCCTCTTACAGTATGCTTTTTGTTTGTTTTGTAAAAATGGAACATTGCAACATGATGTGTCCATCGTTGTCGCCTTTGTCTTCGTCTTCTACAAAACTACTGGTCAGATTCATTTAAAATTTTATTTGTATCTTCCTTGGGACAATGTCTACAAAGTTTATTCAGTTTTGACAAATTTAGATTTTTGATGAATTTTTGAAATATTAAAAATGTGCCTTTACTTATAATGGTCCATATTTTGATGCCTAATAACATGTAAATGGTTACAGATATCAATATAGTAACTTTTGAGCACTGATAGAAGTCATATATGGACTTAGATTTAATTAGTTGAGTTATCCTCCAGTCAAGTATATATCCACCCATCATCGGTCATTAATCACAGAAAAAGTAACGAAATACAATAAATTTAACATAAAAATACATATGAATCAACTCATAAACACACTTTGAGAAGGAACAGAAAGCAGCAAAGGCTTATCTAGTCCTGCCCCTTCCTTACTTTCAGTATCAGATTCATAACCAAATATATTTCCTTCATCGGCTATCTATCTCATTAAATTAGAGAACAATGAAAAACTAGTCAGAGTACCTTTGTATTGGCTGTATCACCACTGCGCAACCATTCTGCCAGAAACAAAAATAAACAAATAGAGACTAAACTATACAGGGTATAATACGTAAGCCCCAAACTACGTATAAGCCCATCAAAAATATCTCCCATTACACATACCAAAATATGAAAGTAATCTGATTACTCAATGTATTTGTATGAGTTGATTAACCTTTGTTTGTATTCTCTTTTAAATAACAGTGTATTATTTTTGGTAACATGATGATGATGATGACGACGACGATGCTGCAGTTGATAATAGTATTTTGATGTGATTGATGTCAGGATGTCCTGAACCGATCGGAGTCTATTCTCATCTCCCAGTCTGTTATAAGTTCTGACATCATGTGCTGAAGATTACATTTGTCAAAAATCAGACTCTTACAAACAAATGCTTTGTCTCTCTTCTACTTGTCATCCTGTTTCATCACCCTCTCCATCTTTCTCCCTCTCTCTTGGTCTCGGCCGGCCTCCCTCAGTACCTGGTGGTCGATAGCTCATTTCAGCATTACCTAGCTGTCAGGGTCTGGTGGTTCCGTCACTGAATAACACACACACACACAAATATATATATATATATAACAGCGGAGACTGAACTTTTCTAATCTCACTTAGCGATTTGCGGCCGGTGTGAGCTACACGCCAAATTGATCATGCTGCCTGCTGAATGATATAGACGACTGTTGAGCAGATGTGATTTAACACAGCTGGGACTTGGTGGTGCTTTCCATTAAATGTGTGGATGCTCCTATCTGTTTGAGAATTTTTTAATGTGATGTGGGGATGTGTAATAGATCTTTTTTGTGATTTGGATCTGGTGGAACAGAGTCACTGTAAGGAACCCTTTAAGTGTTTGCATGTTGTGTTCCTTCATAACACCTGCAGAATATAGAACGGAATGGAACAGAACGGAATAGTATGGACCGGAAAAGAACGGAATAGCCTTTATTGTCATTGTGTGTACAATAAAATTAGGCTGAAATCCTGAAAGTGTGGTTGACTAAGTGTACAGGCTTGTTAATATCATTTTTTACTAATCATTTTTTACATACTTATTTAATTTATTTATACTACCCTTTCTTTTCTCTCTCTCTTTCCTCCTTTTAATGATCATTATTGATATTGATTTTTTTTTGTCTTAAAAAAATAAGAGAACAGTGTGCTTTGTATGATTGATATCATGTATAATACCTTATAAGACTGTTCTGAATAAACATTTAAATAAAAAAAAAATTAGGCTGAAACACACACAAATTACCTAAGGTTAGCTAAGAAGGTAACTGAAGGTAATCCCCAGTTACTGGTCAAGTCTGACAGACAAGATTACAAATAACACACAAAGAAAAACTGATTCTGTTCAACAACAGTAGATAAGGTTTTCTACTAGTGACAGATGTAATTTTCCATTTCATTAGTTTATAATAAAGATTCTTCACAAGAAAATGATTTTTCATGGCAACAAAAAAAGCCAAGATAACATTTAATTAAAATGACAGAAATTGCTATAAATTAATGTGAGCACTGGTGACAAGAAGAAGCCACATTTTTGCGTATGTGAAACTAATCATGTCTCTAGTACGACCCAGGCAGTAGTGATAGCACCTAAAATGATCATTAGTGGAGTAGGAAAGTTTGAATAGCACTGCTCATTACAACTTTATATTTAGAGAAGATATCAAGTTTTTATTTATAACCCCACCCCTGAAGAGGAAGCAAGGGGTATTGTTTTTGGTTAGGTTTGTTTGTTTGTTAACCCTTTAGCAGCAAAGCTATTGGTTGAATTCATACCAAATTGGGTTTATAGATTGCCAGTGACCCAGAAAATATGTGATTACATTTTGGGAGAGTAGGTCAAAGCTCACATTTTTTATGAATTTTTAAAATCCTTTTTTTTTTTCCCATTCACTTATAATGGGTGAAAATTCAAATGTCTGTAGCAGCAAAACTATTGGATGAATTCACACCAAACTGGGTTTATAGATTGCCAGTGACCCTGAATAGATCTGATTACATGGGATTGTAGGTCAAAGTTCAAATTTTTTATCAGTTGTTTAAAATCTTTTTTCTTCTTTCTTTTCCTTATAATGGCCAAAATTTCTAATGTCTATAAAAACATAAATTTGTTTCAATTTACTTCAGACTTGGCACATATATAGAGGCAGTTGACATGTTGACATCAGCACACACATAGACATGATGACATCAGCTGGATCGATGCCAAAATAAGTTACAATATGTGCGAGCGGCGGGGTTTGTTGTACCTGGCATCACTTGTTTATTTCATTTAACCTCTATTTTAGCAGGTAGATCAATCATTTACAATGACGACCTGGCTGAGAGGCAGCATTGTAGGAAAGTTGTCATAAACATGTTTATTTTTTATGTTATAATAAAATACCCTGTGTCTTTCAAGAAGTGATATTAAAGCTTAGGTATCAAATATAAAGTGAGTACTATCCGGGAAAAAGATTGAGAATTTTCACTTTAATCTGTGATGAACTTTGCTCTTGCCTGAAGTGTGGAGCTCATTTTACCTGAAGAGAACCAGGAGGAGTGGAATCTCATCTTTTTCCTTAAATTAAACTTAATATTCCGCTCATAAATGAAGGTCACTCTTGTTATAATATGAAGTGTAATGTAGCAGCCGTTAACTGAAGAGTCGCTTCCCTACGTTGCCACATATGGCTGCTTTGAAGGGGAAAGAACCCATTTATGATTTTTGGTGAAGGGAAGATGGGAATTTGTTGCATCACTCAGCTCTGAATATGTGCACGTGTGTTTTCACATGCGCATCACGTACACATATATTAAAATGAGGAATGCCGCAGAGGGGTTTAGCTTTCATCTGTTTTTGGTTCAAATGAGGTGAAAGCACAGCGCAGTAACAAAGGGGTGGCTGAATTAAAACAGGGCAGCCCCAAACTGGTGCTGTGTTTTAAAGCTCTGATAGAAATGAGTCTCCGTGCATAGGGAGAGGCATCATTTCAACAGTGCCTCTTACTTTTATCTCATAAAAGTTAAAATATTTGCAGTCTGGGAGCCTCAGATTATACTCTATTTTACACTACTTCTGTCTGTGTGCCTGTTCTCTCCGTTCTGCCTCCTCAGGATTCCAGCAGATCCTTAAAGAACTCTTAAAAGATAGTATCTCATTTGGTTTTACTGTGTGTTGGGGTGCTTTGGTTTGGTCCCTGTGTGCCTTCATTTGCAGCTCACTGCTCCTAAAGGCCCTGTCACACCCTGACGATTTAGCCATCTTATACCGATAAAATTTTTCTGAAACGCTGGCATAAGATGAACTATCAATGTTTTTTTTTTTTTTTTTTTTTTGTGGGCATATATGTAGCTACGGAAGAGGATTAGGGCCACTGGGGAAAACAAAATTAAGGTCCAATATATATTTTTATTAGTATTCTGAGAAAAAAAGTTAGAATTCTGAGAAAAAAGTTAGAATTTTGCTGCTGATACGGCAAGCCTACTGCTCCTAGTCTGCAATTTGTGGTATGTTCCTGCATGTTCTAGTAGGGTTAAAAGTACAAGGTCAATTTTGATGTGTAATGCATGTTTACACGTGTGATCTATATACTGACAAATAAAGAATCTTAATCAGAGGGATGAAAGAGCCACATGTGTCTCCGGAGCTGCCTGGTATGCTATACAAAAAAGGGGTTGACAGGAGGAACCCGTCAGTACTCCTCAGGACGCGGTGGTGAGCAGAAACATGGAGGATCCACCACCAGAATACCTACTAGTCCTCACATCTGCATGACCTCATCGACTTAACACTGGACCAGTTGGCAATATAACCAGGAGAAGACAGTGATGCTGATATGAATCCCATTGGCAGCCTTTTGATTGGCTACGACACGGACAACATTCTGAGATTTCATTGGTATAAATTATTGATGTGTTCTATGTAAGTTATGTATATGCCCAAAATTTATTTTATTTCATTTTATTATTTTTTTCATTTTTTTTTTTTTTTTTCCAATTTTTTATTTTTATTTTATTTTTTTTTTTAATTTTAAAATTAAATAAATAAATACATTTTCATTTTAATTTAAATTTTATTATTTTTTAAAATTTAAAATAAAAAAAAAAAAGATAGTTCAGCTTGTGCCAATGTCTTAGTTAAATTTGGATATGTCGGCATACGCTGCCTACAGGGTGGGGAAGCAAAATTTACAATATTTTGAGGCAGGGATTGAAAGACAGTGTATGACCAATTAGTTTATTGAAAGTCATGAGAATTTATTTGTCACAAGAAAATTGACATAATAGAAAATGTTTTTATTCTGTGTCCTCCTTCTTTCTCAATAACTGCCTTCACACGCTTCCTGAAACTTGCGCAAGTGTTCCTTAAATATTCGGGTGACAACTTCTCCCATTCTTCTTTAATAGTATCTTCCAGACTTTCTCGTAATAGTTTTGCTCATAGTCATTCTCTTCTTTCCATTATAAACGGTCTTTATGGACACTCCAACTATTTTTGAAATCTCCTTTGGTGTGACGAGTGCATTCAGCAAATCACACACTCTTTGACGTTTGCTTTCCTGATTACTCATATGGGCAAAAGTTTCTGAAAAGGTATGGATAATAGTGTTGGGTATGATTATGACATCAGTATATGTTTGGTTTCAAAACAATTGGCGGAGTGCCTGCTGAGAAAAAACAACTAAATGTTCATTGTAAATTTTGCTTCCCCACCCTGTAAATCATCAAGGAGTTGGTGCCTTAATGTACGCTATGTGCTAATGTTAATGCTTATGCTAGATAATGTTTCTGTATTCAGATTGGTAAAATGCAGAGACCAAATGTCCCCACGGTTATAATAAAGCTGTTAAACTTTCATATTTTTAGTGAGTATATTTAAGTCTGTTTATAGTGACTTTGTTGAGTCTGCCAGCGCTAAATTAGTTTTGTGTTCCTTCATGTGAAGGTTTAAATATTGCAGTAATATCAGCCTGATTATATCATTGTTACATCACAACCTAGGGAATGCATTTTTCGTTCTCAAATATATTAATTGCTTTTGGGTTGCAACAGAAGAGCCCCTTATCCTTTTAAAACACACTTATACTCTCTGGCTTTTGACCCGGCATGAGAATTGTGTGGTCGTCTATCTCTTTTATTCTATATATTTATTATATCGTTGGTTGTGTGCTTATGAACATTGTATGTATTTATTTATTTATTTCTGTTAATTTGTACTCTGTGCAGCACTTTGGAGACTTTGTGCTGTTAAAATGTGCTACACCAATAAAAGTGGATTGGATTGGATTATCCTGCAGCCTTCATCCAAATTATCCACAAAAATCCAAAGATGTCATGTGTCGATAATCGCAACCTTTAGCCTAACAATGGATTTGGTTAATGTCAACATCACACAAAACACACTCCAGCACAAACAAACACATGAATCTTAAATATTCTATTCTAAATTGGAGATAAATATTTTTACGGTGTACCTGTTTGTTTATTCATAGCCACATTTTGATAGAATGATCAGTCCCATATTTGTCTGTTCTACCACATAATCGGCCAAGGCTGCTGTTTGATACCCGGGCACTGCTATAAGGAGTCAATCCCAGAGTTCAAAGAGGCGTAAAACTGCTTCCTCCCTGGGTCTTAACGCTCCCCGGTCCATCCGTTCACTCTGACTAATGAAGAGGTCGGTCGTACGTTTGGCTTCCTGTGCTCTGACCTCTCTTTCTGGGCTCAGCAGATGGATTTTCGTGGGTGTGTTTGTTTGAGGGTGCAGCGTAAATGTCGATCATTTCGTGTAACTTCATGTGCGTGTGTGAGAGAGCTCTGTGGCATGCGTGTGTGTTTGTATTTGTGCGTGTGTTCAGTGACGAGTCATTAAATTGATGCAGTGTGATTAAATTACCCCACACCAGCGCAGCGATTCAGTCGTCCCCATCTGTTTAACAAGCCATAAGTCCTCTGAGACCATCGCACGGTCTCTCTCGGGGCCAGATTTATGGGCATGAAAGTGCAGGGAAAATTTGCAGTGCGCCTTTCATTCAATTTGAGCCTACAGTCTGGGTGTAATTAATGCCAGATGTACCAATATAGCAGTCATATTAAAAAGAACCGGCCACTGCAATGTTGACTTAATAGACTTAATAGATTAATGTTATAAGTAAACACAAATCTTTATAACGCTGATAAGGAAGATACTAGAAGCTCCTCCTATTTTAACCCATAAAGACCCAGCGCTACTTTTGTGTCAGTTCCCAAATGAAACTTTCTCTTTCTCTTACCTTGAAGTGATTTATCACCATTCATTATAATATTTATCCTCTGTATTTTGCATTTTATCAGTATAAATCAGATATTTTCATGTATTTAATTTACTGATCATGAAAATGTTCATAAAAGCTCATATTAAAGTTGATGGTTATTATATCAAAAACAGAGAAAACTGTAGGAAAAGTGACTTTATCAGCCAAATATATCATTAACTGAACATAAACCAAGCATTTCCATTCACTGTCATTGATCAAAACCGAGAAAACTGAAGAAAAAGTGTTTTTTTCTTTCTTTTTTTTTTTAGCAAATATATCAAATATCATCTTCCTCCTCACATTTTCTAAATTAATTAAAGTAATGTGGCCCACAGGCACCAGTTGATAAAGACTGATGAAGAACATTATCTGTTGTTCATGTTTCTGAAACACTACAAAACTTCTACTTTTTCATCTTAACCCATAAGGACCCAGTGTGACTTTTGTGGCAGCTACTAAATTAATTTTTCTCTATATTTAACCTTTTCTAAATGATTTTTCACCATTTAGTATAATTCTATCCTCTGAATTTTGCATTTTTTTCCAGTGGAAATTGTGTATTTTCTTATGTTTAATTGACTGTCATGTAAATGTTCACAAAAGCTCAGAGTAAAGTCAAAGGTTATTATGTCAAAACAGAAAAAAAACAAAGAAATGGTGACTTTTTCAGTAAAATATATCCTTAATTGAATGTAAACCCAGTGTGTCCATCCACTGTCATTGATCCAACTCCACTTTTACTGGTGAATCAATGTTGTAGAAGATGACAATGTTTCCATGGTAACTATGGAGCCTCTGAATGTCCAAATGGGTCATATCTGATGACCATAAAAAGATGACAAACTGTATTTTACACCAGTTATTTACATGTATTGATAGGATTAGTGGATGAAGTGCTATTAAACAGTTTAGATCAGTAGATGGTTTGGTCAGTGATGGATGTTTGGGTCTTTATGGGTTAAAATACAGTATATACTTAGTGCAGGGGTGTCAAACACACGGTCCGTGGGCCAAAACCGGCCCACCAGAGGTTCCAATCCAGACCATGGATGAATTTGTGTGATGCAAATATTATACTGAAGATATTAACAATCAAGGGTGTCACACAAAGCCACATAAAAGTCGCTTTTCCACTGGACATCTGCAAAATTTTACAATATTTACTAAATGTCAAAAAAACAGAAGTGCGTAAAGTCGGTTTTTCCATTAAATCACAAATGCAAGATGACACGAGAAGTCATTCCATAAACATGGCAACGAACGTAAATATCATGTTGATTTACAGATACCATAATTTCCAGTCTATAAGCCGCTACTTTTTTCCACACACTGTGAACCTGCAGCTCTAAAATGATGCAACTAATTTATGTTTTCATGGCTAACGATCGATCTGGCTGGCGAAGAAGGAAATAGAGCTACTGCACGTAAGCTTGGCATCAATGAAGCAATGGTGAGACGTTGGAGACGGGGTGAGTGCGGCTTATAGTCCGGAAAGTACGGTATATTCATTATTATTATATATTACCCCTCTATCCCGTACTAAATTAAAAAATTATTTTGTTTCCTGGTGTGTCCACACATACACCATGTTTCTTTTAAAACTCTTTGTATTTGCTTGTTGTAACATCCGTCAACATCCGTTTTTTTTGTTTGTTTTTTTTAATTCATGTGACTCTAGTTGCGGAAAAAGGTCTTTCCATTGCAGTTTTGTGTGATACACCAATTGCGCTACGCCCAAAAATACCACCTCTTGCCAGCACAAAAACTTTTAATCAAAAAATGACATTTTGGTGAAATTGGCGTTTTTCCATTAGGTAAATTTTTATGTGTAAGTTATATTCGCACAGTTTGAGGGTCAATGGAAAAGCGACTACAGACTAATTTGTTCTAAAACTGGGTTGGACCAGAAAAATACTAATCCTAATAACTTATAAATAATAACAAAAAAGTAAAATTACATTATGAAAATTTTTAGATTTACAAACTATCCTGTCACAATAGAATGTGAATAACTTGAACAAATTTGAGGAAGAAAAATAAGTACAATTTTAACAATATTCTGCCTGTTACAAATGTTTTCTGCTTTTGTAGATCGACTGTGATCTGTAAATTGTATTAATAATAAGCTGCAAAATTATATAGTTGAAATTGCACTACATGGCCTGAACTAAACTGAGTTTGACCCCCCTGTATTAAACAATCAGTGGTTCTGTCCAAACCCTTGTCAATATTCCATGAATGCTTGTCTCAACATGTCCAACAGGTGCTTTAACATCAAGTGCTACTGTCAGGTCCATATTTGTTTCATGCGGACCCGCTATTGCACCAGCGCCTTCATTATCAGGCCATTGTGTACCCATCTCAGGACATGAGGAGGTATTGCATAATACAAACACAGGGTTGTTGTGGAGAATAAGGAGCGATGTTGCTCATGATGCAGGGCTGAGAGAGACAATTAGAAGGATAAACACATCTACATGATTAAGTGGCCCATTCATATTCAATGAGCCCAAGAGAAGGAAAGCCGAACTGTAAACGGCTGTTTGTGTGTTCGGCAGCTGATAACACAAGTGTTTCATGCTGGGTCTGTGTATGTTTGGTGTGAGTATTTATGCTGGTTATGCTTCTGTGTTTGTGCAACAGAGGCGACTATACAAGTTATGGTGACGTCTTTGTATAATTCACACTCATCGATGGTAATTAGGGTTGGAACAACATCAGATGCAGCTCAAGGGAACCCGTCCCTATCTGTACCTGCATGTGTTTAGTTCAGTGCAGGTCTGTGTGCATATGTTTACTGTTTGTGCTTCCCAACCTTTTTTGGCTCGTGACCCCATTTTAACATCACAAATTTCTGGCGACCCCAGACATTCAAAACAGAGAAATTTTTTTGGTAAAATGAATTTGTTTTTGATCATGTTATAGTTTGCTATACTATGTTGTAAATAAATGTTAATTTTAGGCGATATTTAGGCTATATAATGTATATAATGCACCTTTTTGGTGTCTGCTTCTCAGTTTCTCCTGGAGGTGTCTTAGCGGGGCCAGGCGGGCAAAGAAATCTTTCCATTCTCTGTTCGGTCCAGTTTTCTGACTGCGACGTGTCCAGGCAGATTGAAGCGTAGTAACACATGTGGTCACATGATCGGGTCAATCAAGATATGCCCTCTCAGATATTATACCCTGCATTTTATTTGAATTTGATTTTTATTTGGAAAAGGGTGAGGTTGTTGTAATTATAATGAAATATATACTGAATCATTAGAAAATATTTTTATTAGTATTTTTTTTTTAATCAGTTACTATTAATTTCAGGTTACCCCATTTGAATTCCAGGCAACCCCGAGGTTGAAAAACACTGGCTTAGAAGAATCACCTTACATTTTGGTCAGTTCAGAAAGTCAAACATGAATTTGAGTTTATATCAGGGTTCCTGCGGGGTCTTAAAAGATCTTAAAAGTCTTACATTTACAAATCTGCATGTAATACCTTAAAAAAAGCCACCTTTACACACCTTTATCCCAGAAAAAAGGTGAGATGGTGATCCCACCGTTTTTTCCCCACCATTGACCAATTTCCACAGCCAAGCAACAGGAGTAACAGAGGAGAGACAGGCTGGACTTTTACACAGCAGACCTGTGTCCCGGAATTAAAGGGGTGGTGACACAGTGCAGCGTATAGTGTGATGTATAACTTACACGTCAGAAATACCTCGAGCATAGTGGTGTTGCTAACCTCTCCAGGGTCAGCCCGTCTTTCACCATTCCAGAGATGTTAGCATGGATAGAGTCCTTCGCCCGAAGTGACAAAAGTTTTTGGATCTCAGCGTCTCCCCAGTTTGACATCCCTCTGGTCGCATTGATATATTTGTTTACTGTACACAGCCCGCGCCCAGAACAGAAGTGCTGTGGAAAAGGGGCTATTGTCTTTAAAAGGTATTACATTTCATATGGTAGGTCTTCAGTTCTGTTGCCATAAACTTGTAGGCTGTGTTGTGTCTAAATGTGGCTGTTAAATGTCCAAGCTGCAAAGAAAGTAACGTCAGTCAACTCAGTTCCACACATCAACAATTTATATTGAAATTAGGAGCCAATTATGGCTAACTTTGCAGCCCCCGGTGAGGAATAACTCAGAACGATGGGAATCGAGGCATTGGAGTAAATAAATACATTTTCCTAAATTCTAGGAGTCACAGATTTTTGCTAGTATGGCCGTGAAATAGGCTGTGATTTGGACATTAAATTCTGTTGTAAGTAGTCTTCAAAAGGTCTTAAAAGACTTAAATTTAACATGTAGAAACCAGTAGAACCCCTGTTGTATGTGTACTTATGTGCATGTGTGTGTTTGGACCCGTCTGAGTCGGACTCCCACAGTGTCCACTAATGAACCAGTTCTGTGTTCCTCACCACACAGTAAGGGTGATAATGACTTAGACCACACATGGAGAAGGTAAAATGTGTGTTTGTGTTTCCATTTGTTTCCATGAGCAAAAAGACAAAATGCAAGTCATCTCTGCTTCTTTTCTGATGTGATTGTGTTCATGTCTTTATAAGTTATTTAACTCTTAAAGACCCAAACATCCACTGAAAACCAAAATCATTCACTGATATAAAATGTTTAATGTTAATCCTATCAATACATGTAAATAATTGGTGTAAAACACAGTTTGTCCTCTTTTCGTGGTCATCAGATACAACCCATTTGGACATTCAGAGGCTCCGTAGTTACTATGGAAACACCGTCATCTTCTACAACATTGATACACCAGTAAAACCCATGGAGTTGGATCAATGACAGTGGACGGAGACACTGGGTTTATGTTCAATTATTGATATATTTGCTGGAAAAACCCACTCTTCAGTTTTCTCTGTTTTGATATAATAACCTTTGAATTTACTGTGAGTTTTAATGAACATCTGCATAATCAGTGTATTAATAATAGAAAATTACCTGATTTTTACTTAAAAATACAAAATACAGAACATAATATTAGAATAAATGGTGATAAATCACTTAAAGGAGTAATATTTTGCTTATTTAAATGGAATTACATATTTTAAAACATGTCCCTGTGGTCTACATAAACTGTAAATGCTCTGCTTGGGTCTGAATTCTTCATTAATTCAACTCCACAGGTCCATCTTCAATCCTATTTCTGAGTAATGACACCAGAAAGGTGGTTTTGAGCGCTGGCCCTTTAAATCCAAATGAGCCACTTCAGGCCCCGCCCCCTCCAGGTTGTTGACTGTGCTGCTCTGTCCTGTTCAACCAACAACTGAACATTTTAGGTAATCGGCTCGAAGTTTGGACATATTTTCCGTTTTTACTACAACCGCTGCTGCTGACAAATAATTATGTCGTACTTGGACAAATGTTCATCAGAAGTCTTGAACTTATATGTGCAAATGTTGTGACGTAACTAGTTAGAAAACACAACAAATTAAGCAGGAATTAAAACCGGTTGTAGAAATCCACTTGATTTTTGCCGGAATTAATATAAAGATAACTTTGGATCACCTGGAGGGTTAAAATTCAAACTTTTTGAACTATTAGGGTCCCAATACACAAATAAATGAACCAAACACTAATAAAAGTGGGTTTAGCAAAATATGATCCCTTTAATCTGGTGTTTGTTCATTCATTTGGGAACTGCCACAAAAGTAGCACTGGGCCTTTATGGTTTAAGGTTAAGATACATAAGATGGAATAAGATGACACAATAAAAGAAATAGAAACAGGAAATATAAGGTGAAATCAGATAAAGTGCATTTATGATCACATATTGTCCAAAAATTTGCAAAACAAAGTAAACTGGGCACCAACATCATTCATTAGATCTGGGAAAAGTCATTTTACTTTACATGTCTAATTTTTACATGATTGGGTAGGTGAGTTTGAAAATGGTTTGAGTGTCGTACCTTAAGAAATATAACAGTAGAGATAAGTCTGATGTGTGGTTTTAAAATGTGCGACATCACAAGTAAATTATATAGTAGTATCATGTATATTGGAATGTTTGATATTTGTTCCTGATTGATTAACAATGATAGTTGTGTGAATTCAATAGGTACACATACATTTATATGTAAATTGACTGGTGCAGTGGGCAGAACTGGATCCATTGATTCTGGTGTACATTTGTGTATGTATTTAAAGTGTACAGTCAGCAGTGAGGAAGCTGACTGTACATGATTTAACAGTTTCATTCATCTCATGCTGCAATGCTGCATAGTCTCTTTTTAGTCTGGGTTTTTTTTTTGCTTTCTTTGATACTCTTTCTGTTCATCTTTTGTCTAACCTTTCCATATTTAAGGTTATCTCCTTTTCTTTTTCTCCCCATCTCCTGACTCTATTAGGCCATCACCCTGAAATTGTAGTTGTAATACTGTGTGTGTGTGCGTGCGTTAACATCGAACACACTGAGTCACCTGTCACATCACAGGATAACAGCAGACACACACAGACATTTGTAATTACACCTTATCTTATTCACTCTGCTCCAAATATACGCTCCAGGTCACGTATCTCGTGTGAAGTTGTACAACATTCTAATTGTGTGTTGTGTGTGTCTGTAATCGGTGTCTGGTCCCTAATGCTTTCTTTCAACTGTCCACACCCTGCCACTGGAGTCCTCTGTTTGGTTTTTTTTTTACCCTTCCTCTAGTGCAGGGGTGGATGTCAAACTCATTTTAGTTCAGGTTCCACATTCAGCCCAATATGATCTCAAATGACCCAGACCAGTGAAATAATAACATAATAACCTATAAATAATGTTAAATCCAAACATTTTGCAATGTTTTAGTGTGAAAAAAGTAAAATTACATTAACCCTTTCATGCATAGTGGTCACTACAGTGGACAGTTATTCTACAGCCGTTCCTTTGTATATTCATGGATTTTGTTTTCTTAGTTTCATATCAACACATTGAACGCTTATGCATCATCCCATACACTGCAATTGATAACATTACTGTAATTTTGCTGTTCTTGATAAACCTGATCCAACATGTTTGAGTGTAAATCAACCGCTTGTTGTTGTTATTAGACTGTAATTAACCCTGTAAAGCCTGAACCATTAAATTATTGACAGAAAATTCCAGTTCTTTGAGACTGGATCCTTTATTGGTCCTTCTGAACAACCAAAAAAAATGTTTTAAAATGTCTATTTCCATGTAGGAGTTTCAATTTTGTATCATATTTGATACATCAGGTCTCAATGCTCAATGCATTCCTCTAATATTTTTCTTTTTATTGGCTACGACAACTAGCGGCGGCGTATCTGAAGCCAGCTCGTAACTCAGAATTTTTCTTGCAACTCAAAGCAAAAAATCATCCAAACGTCGGCTCATACTTCAGAAAACTGGTAAATTGGTGCACTTGTAAGTCAAGGTACCGCTGTATAAACTGTCATACAGCCTCTCCATCTTCTGTTTGGTCTCCAGACATCCGCTGCTAACCTCCAGTGTTTGCATTAAAAGTCCTCTGCAGGGTTGTGTAATAGTGAATCTCTGACATTTCATAAAATTCTGAACCAGCAGTGGCAGTCGTTTTTCAGTGGCAGACTACTGCTGCAAAATATGCGCAACAGCAGCACTGATATGTTTTTGTCCGTGTCCTTTCCCTGCCTCCTTGTTGACGCTACTGTAACTGAACCTCTGTGTGTGTCTGTGTATGTGTGTTTGATGAATGCGTCCAGTATGTCCTTGATAATAACCTTTAACATCCTCATATCCATACATAAACACCACACCTCAAGTTGTTTGTGTGTGTGTGTTTGAAAGAGTGCTTACAGTGGGATTAACTTGGATTAAAGCAGAATTGCTGAGTCTGAACCAGCCTTTTCTTCCTCACCATCAAATACCGTCCTACCCTTTTCCTGTTTTTTTTTTCATCCTTTAGGCAAAAAGAAAGGCTATGTGTAATTTTGTGTGTATATCAGCAACATCTTAGATTACTCAGTGGGTCGATGCAGGTTGGGCCAGCAGCCCAGCGAGCATCAGGCTGTTCCTATTTTAAGATGTGTGTCTGAGAAGTCGAACGATCTGTGGGGCTGGCTGGAGTTCTCAGCTGAGGGGGGGCGGGCAGCGTCACATAAAACTGCAGTTACTCCTTTGGTCATGGAAATTCAGGGATATTGGGGAATTTCAAGAGGTTTTAAGTGCACGGAAGGACAATCAAGGAATTAATCCGTGTGCCTTGTGCTGACCTGAGGGCATTATTGACTTCTAATGATTGATTTTACGCCATTCATCATCATCTGTTAACGCCAAGTGGTAACCTACAGGGCTGAAAAGCGAAGCCACTGCACAAGTGTCAAAGCCTGTAATTCCTTTAATGTCCACTTGTGTGTACACTATATGGACAAAAGTATTAGGACACGCTGAATTCAGGTGTTTCTTTTCTAACAGGGGTCTGGGATAGAAAACAATAATGACAAATGACATAATATAGTTTTATATTAGGATAAATATTGCATTGGTTAGTTTGTCTTAAATTGTTATCTTTGCTTGCATAATGCCTCAGACATGGTTTTTACTACACTTTTTTTCTTTGATTGAAGATTGACTTTTTATTGAAGTGATATTTTTTGGGATTGAATAATAAAAACACAAATATCTTAGCCATAGTAGGGCACAAATACAAAAAGATGACTTCAATAAAAAAAAAACCCTTTCAATCAAAGAAAAAAAGTGTTCAAATGCAATTTTTTTGAGATATCATATAATTTTTTTTTGCATTCTAACACTTTTTCTTTGATTGACAAGGTTTTTTATTGAAGTGAATTTTGTTTTGACTGAAAATATTTTTTGATTGAAAATATTTTTTTGGTCTTAAAACAATAAAGAAACAAATGTACCTTCATAAATTTCTCTCGACCTTGATTTTTTTTTTTATCCGTGACAATGATTTTAAATGTTCCACCCCTAAAATTCTAAAATATTTTTCATGCTCTGACTGTAAATAATAATTTTCTACCACAACTAACCATCTACTTTCTTCACGTCTCACTGAGGAAGAAAAATCTCCTGTTAAACTTTAAGGAAATATTGATGTTTATTTCTCAAATCATCATCATCAAATCATCTTACAGTTGTAGACATCATGTGTCCCAATATTTTTGTCCATATAGTTTATAAACATCAGTATTTCCTTAAAGTTTAAGGCAGCATTTTTATTTTTAAGTGAGATGTGAAGAAAGTAGAAGGTTAGTTGTGGTAGAAAATTATAATTTACAGTCAGAGCACGAAAAATCTTTTAAAATTTTAGATGTAGAACTTTTAAAATCATAGTCATGGATAAAAAAAAAATCAATGTTGAGAAACATTAAGTAAAAACCATCTCTCATAGATTTTGGAAGCAAAAATAACAATTTAAACCAAACTAACTAAAGCAATAATATGTATCCCAACATAAAACTATATTATGAACTTTGTTATTATTGTTTCCCTGTTAGAAAAGAAACACCTGAATTCAATGTGTCCACATACTTTTGTCCATATAGTGTATATATAAATGTATAGCGTTTTCCTTGACCTTTTTCTGGTCTCTCACCAGTGTGGTATCATTTATCTTTGCAAAAAAAAAAAAAAGTTCTTGAAAAGGCCCACTTCCTCCGTATAATAATAGTTGACATTGTTACAGACTATACCGGGTCCATCTGGTTTACAGTGTAGTTTTTCCTCTCCTAGAATTTCCAGGCTCTGCCAAGACAGCCCCTTCAGATCACCAGGAAGCAGTACATCCAAGGTAAGGTGAACACACACACACAAACAGAAACAGCCCTCCCTCAAGTTGTAGAGAATGAGACAGTGATAAATGTTTGGGTGCATGTGTGTGGGTGAGTAAGACATCTCTCGGGGCGTACAAGAACTGATGAGGGAGCCGGCAAGGTGTGTTATGAGGGTAATACATCTGCAGTGGCAAGGGGACAGTCACTAAAAAGTGTCATAACTGTGCACTTCCACTGTGGTCTGTGAAATATGGCCGCTTGTATATGCTTAGTTTTATCGCCCCTCCATGATGGTAAAAATTTCCCTGGTGTCAGCACTAGTTTGTGAAGCACTAGCACTAAAGGCGACTTAAAAAATACACCAGACATTTTAAACAATTCCTGGTTATTATATAAAACGAAGCCTTGTTTAGAACAGAAAAAAGATGTAGAAGTTTCAGGCCAACCTTGAATGCATTGGCAAAACAAAGGAGAGGAAAATCCCATAATGCAGCAGGAGAAAAATAAGTAAGCTTAATTTGGAATTACATATTGAACACTGCATACAGTCACGGAAAAAATTATTAGACCACCCTTGTTTTCTTCAATTTCTTGTTCATTTTAATGCCTGGTACATTTAAAGGTACATTTGTTTGTACAAATGTAATGATAACAACAAAAATAGCTCATAAGAGTTTAATTTAACCCTGTAAAGCCTGAACCATTAAATCACTGACAGAAAATTCCAGTTCTTTGAAACAGGAGCCTTTATCGGTCCTTATGAACAACCCAAAGAAAACATTTTCATCTAGAAGCACTCGGAGAGCGCAGACCTCCACCAAGGCTGATCAGTGGCCCCCCCTGTGGGCCCCCCCACCCCCGATCACCACCAAAATTTAATCATTTATTCCTTATCCCATTTCCAACAAACCCTGAAAATTTCATCCAAATCTGTCCATAACTTTTTGAGTTATGTTGCACACTAACGGACAGACAAACAAACAGACAAACAAACAAACAAACCCTGGCAAAAACATAACCTCCTTGGCGGAGGTAACTAGAAGCACTCGGAGAGCGCAGACCTCCGCCAAGGCTGATCAGTGCCCCCCCCCCTGTGGGCCCCCCCACCCCCGATCACCACCAAAATGTAATCATTTCTTCCTTATCCCATTTCCAACAAACCCTGAAAATTTCATCAAAATCTGTCCATAACTTTTTGAGTTATGTTGCACACTAACGGACAGACAAACAAACAAACAAACCCTGGCAAAAACATAACCTCCTTGGCGGAGGTAAATATCAATTTCCATGTATGGGTTTCAATTTTGTATCACATTTGATACATCAGGTCTCAGTGCTCAAATATTATTTTTGACCAAACAAAAACATAATTTAACACAAACATATTGATATTATAAATATTTGATATATATACAGTATGTACAGTATGCATAAAGTGTAGTGCATTTTGGACACCACAACGTCCTGGTGAAATACTCCACCCTCTGAATTTTTCAATATTAGGATTAATACACTAGATTTACCATAAATGTGTGTAAACTGTGAACTGTGGTGTTGTTTTTACGGTATAGATGGTGGTAAAGCATGTTTTGCCACTTCATTAAACAGAAAGAGAAGATAAGGATAATAATAATGGTGATGTCGACTGTAATGTACTGTGGGATGCAGTATGTCGTGAGATTTGGTCATTGTTGTAGTATCATTCAGAGGACAGATTTTCATGTTTCTGTCAGAATCAGTGTAATAGTACTAAGAATTGCATCATTTTGAGATGCTACACAGAACTCGTTGAAACTGTTAAAGTAATGACCAGATATGGATCGATTCATCTCATCCCTGCAAGTGGCAATCTGTATTTACTGTCATCCACATAATGTTTCCCTTAGATACCTGTGGGACAATATTCTCCATATGGACTAAAGTCTTAGAGCCATCAATAAACAAAGGCCTGCTGCTCCTTTTGCCTGGAGAAAAAACTGTTTAATTATCTCGTCATCCTCCTTTTGTACATAGTCATTATTTGATAAAAACCCACCACACTCACACTTTGGGAACTGAGCCAGCCTCCTCATTATTTGTGGCAGTTGCTTGAAAGCTTTAGAGCAAGTATGTTGCAACACAACAATAAAATGACAAAATTAGCTGTACTATCTTGCAGTTTGAATGCGAAGTGTCTGAGAAAGATGTAAACATATTATAAATCGTCATCTAGTCAACCATAGCTTTGACGAGGATAATGTCTTTTTTTCAGGGCTGGGAAACCATTTTATTTTACCACACAAATCTGACACTTACACACTCGTATGGTGTGCCCAAACAGTGAGCAGATTAGGATGAACAAATCATTGTGGTCATTGATTTTATTTAAATGGTAATGAAGCAAAACCGCAACATTAGCTGCTAAGATAAGCTATTACCAAACATCTGTGCCTGTAACATTTGTAACCTGTTTGAAAAATGCTAGGCCTGCGTGGCTACAGATGTAGTCTGAGAGACTCTTATTTAAATTAGAACACATGAATATATTGTATTGTTCTACACTGTACAACTATGCAGGTGTTGTGGGCGGCTGATATCACCCTAGTCCATGTTTATTTGTCTACTGTATTATTATATTTTTCTGTATTTTATGTCTTGGCCTTGACTATCAAAAAGTATTTAAAATGTATTGTTATAATTATTGTTTTATTATATTTTGTTTTCCCTTTTGTACACCCTTTTATTCCTTCCACACCTAAGCTACATTAGCTTCTTTTTGCATCAATTCAGTGCTGGAAAATATACATCCGTTCGTCCATTCATACAACTCTATAAACCTGGGGCGCTGTAAAGAGAGGGTAAACATGACAAATTCATGGGGTCCAGCATTTTTGGGGGGCCTATAGAGCAGTAGAGGGGGCCCAGTGGATACAGGTTAGAAGTTGGGAAAATTCTGTATAAGGGTCACCATATAAGAGAGGCATAGAAGCTGGGATTTGGACATTGAAAGCATGCTCAGTTTCACTTTCAGTTTCTGCCAGTTCCTCTACTTGTTGCGCAGGGCTGAAAAGCCAGGCTCTCATTGGCTAGCTGTTTGCTAATCAGAGTCAATCAGATTAGCACGTAGACTATTCATGAGAACTGGCGCAAATCGAGAAGAGTCTTCCAGAATGACTTGAAACTCGGTAACCAAGGCATTTTTTCCACAAAAAAATGTGAGAGTCCATAGTAGAACTTCAGATATTACCACAAAAGTAATGAAATTCTATTTGTGGAAAAAATTGTTCGACCACCCCTTGTTTTCTTCAGTTTCTTGTTCATTTTAAAGCCTGGTACAACTAAAGGTACATTTGTTTGGACAAAAATAATAACAATGAAAATAGCTCATAGAAGCTTAATTTCAGAGCTGATATCCGTGACTGTATGTGTGGCAGGGCACCTTTAACTAGCCACTACTTTGTTAGTTTTTTAACGCAACAGTGTTAGTTAGCAGCGGGATGAGTGGGGAGTTTAGCCTCTTGTCTTTTCACATCTTCATCTCTTGTCCAAATACAGACACTTCTAGGTCCAACAAAAAGAAATGAAAGACCAAAATGTCAAAGTCAGAGTTTTAGTCGATGATTTCTTGTTAAATACATTGATTTATTACATTTTTGACTGGCAAGTTGTAATCTACAGTTTTAACTTATTCTTTATCTGCTATTTCTAATTCACCATCTAATGTAAATCCTACCATCCATATGTTCGTAGACCTTTTCCTATTCTTTGCTCCCGTTCTTTGTGGTAGTTTTTTCCCTCTCCACTTTCCTTTCACTGGTTCATGGGTGCTAACATCAGCACCTCTCTAACTCACATTCTCAAAGCTCCTTGTCATCAAATCCTCTTCTTTGCCCATCATCCCTTCTTCCCTCCATCAGCATCCCTACTCTCCCTCCGTCAGCTCCCTATCAGATATTAACCGATGCCTTGAGGTGAAAGGTAGAATCCCTAATGACAGCTGATTACAGTGGCCTGGCTTGTATGGGAGTGGTATATGTGTGTGTATAAGGGCCAGGCCACATTTCCCTTGTCAGCATGTATGTGTTTATGTGAGCCTGTACTGCTGGAGTGGTCTTTTCATCATGCTGACGTGGGATGTGATGCGTCATTGTTATGGACCCCATTATTTCACCCGCACTAAGGTCAGCACTTCACTTCATAGCAGAGAGGGCACGATAGGCCAGGCCTGATTGAATTTGATTTGCCTCCAAATGGGCCGTTACACTTTCATAACTTTACTCCTCATTAAGTCAGATGTCAGTGTTGTGTTTCTTTATTGCTCTGGTCATTTTCCAGCAGCTCGATGCCTGTCTCTGCTACTTTCAATCACTACGTACACACAGAATATTAAAACGGCATCGCTTTTTTTTTTGTGCTATATATCTGAAAAATTAATGTTATGACACATAAAATTGTGCGTTTGTCTTCTGCTGTGATACTCAATTTATTTATGAAGGGTTGGTTTCATTTAAATTCTAGCAGGATCCTATCACTGAGTGCAGTAATCGAATTACTGATTATTGAATGAATAGTGATGAATATTTTTTTTTTTTTACACTTTATTTTTATTTTACATTGTACAACAAAATTAAAAAGTGCAATCCTTAATGGTATTCTTTCATCTGACATAAAAACATTGTAAAAACAAACACAAACCACATAATAAATAGAATAAAAAGTAAAAATACACAAACACAATCACATTCAATTGCACTTGCACACATCTTTTCGTAGCATTGTGTGCATTTACTGCAGTGGGGTAGAAGCCGTTTTTCAGCCTATTTGTCCTGGCTTTAATGATTAATTGGCACCATTTTTTGGAAAATATCGTTTTTACAGGCTGCTAATAATATTTTAAACAAATATCTATCATTTTTTCTTACATTATTACCAATAATACATCACCAAACATGTTTTAGGGATTACATAACCCAATATGTTAACAACTGTTGAATATACATTATCCCAAAATGATGCAAGTTTAGGACAAAACCAAAAGACATGTGTATGATTTTCATTGACATCTCCACATTCTCTCCAACAAGATAATTATCTTTAAATAATTTAGATGCTGATGTATTCATCTTAAGACATGTTACAACTCTAAATTTTTAAGCATTACAGACTATTGATTTATGATCTGGGTCTGTTTTGAAGCGTGGTACCAACAACCCACAGCCCTAAGATGTACAAAGAGCCTCTTTAACATTAATAAATAAGTTATTAACTATTATGTTTTGTTTCAGATAGAAGATAGCGTGTATTCTTTAGGGTTTACATCAGTCATCTTTAGAGAAAATACATGTAACCTTATACAACAGCAGCTATGAAGATAAAAATTAAAAATAGCAACAACTTTATGGATCTAGAAAATATAATTTCTAACATTGTAATACACATAATGTGTCCTGAAGTTTGTTGTTGTTGTCAGTAGTTCTCAACTGTCTTTAAAGGTGAGGTTAAAAAGCTGAAGGTGATCTATCTTTATAATCTCTTTATTATCTGAAGTGTGTGTTTGGTTCATACAGGAAATGAGGAGGAGATTTTGACTGTTCATCCTCGGTCCATGTTCATTTCTCAGGACGGTTGGACCTTCCTCGCTGCAGGTAGAACAGTATATAATGTTGATTTTTAATAACAATGGTTCTCTTTCAGAAAATTTTGAAAATGTATCACAGTGTTAATTTTACTTGTTTGCATTAGGTGATGTAATTTCATAAATGGGAGAGAGAAAGTATTTTTACATTTAAAGATGCAGAGTTCATCTGGATAGTAATAATAAACATAATGTGCTACACACTTTTAATCCCCCTCAGCCAAATATAGTGGAAGATTCTGTTAAAAGTTACTGCCCTATGATTTAGAGTAGATTGTCTTATAGATGGTATCATATTTACATTTGAAAGCACTCAGATATTATAACTGCACAAGGCACAATGCCATTTGACCTTGAAAAAGGAGGTCAAGGTCACCTATTTTCAATAGGCTTCTGCTCCATGCCAAGATACATCCACAGTATAAATTTGGTGCAGATATCTCAATGCATTCTTCAGATAATGCGATTATGTCGTTGAATGGACAGACAGACGACAAAACAATTACAATACCCCTCAGCCGAGGGTTAATAATGGATTAAATTTATGTAGCGCTTTCCTATTAGCACTTACTCAAAGCGAATACAATGGATCCATAATTCATTCACTCACACATTCACACTCTAATGGTGGTAAACTACGTTTGTAGCCACAGTTGACGGAAGCGTGGCTGCCAATCTGCGCCAACGACCCCTCTGACCACCACCAAACATTCATATGCATTCATACACCAGTGTGAGTAGCAGCACTGGAGGCAAGGTGGGTTGCCCAAAGACACAACGGCACCTGACTAGGACAGAGCAGGATTCCAACAACCCATTCTACCTCCTGAGCCATGGCCGCACTAGGAATAGTTAATTACACCAACAAGCAAACACAAAAATATATAATGTAATATATAACCATAAGAGGTTATGGATGAACAGAGGAAACATAGGACATTTTGTTCTGGATGCTGGGGTCTCTGGGTGTCCTCTGGGTATTTCAGTCGAGTCTATGTGAAACTGTTACTTAAAATCTACAGCACACCCATTCTATCCAATCTACTTGACAGAAGATGATCTGGATCCAGATATTATAATTTTTGAAGGATTTTTTTTCTGTGATTTTAAATATCTTTCAACAAGATCTTACTGATCTGGAAGACAATCCAGTACTGAGATCGTATGTTCATTTTAGTTCTAAATCTGCCATATTTGACCTCTTGAACATCGTAACTTTTGTTCCTTACTTTTTCTCATTCCACCTCAGTCTGATAACAGATAATACACTGAAATCACATCCATTCCACAATTAACATTGCACAATTGATGATAAAAATAGAAATGCAAATCCTGATGGTGTGTTTTAAACATTAGGGAATTAATCTAATCACAACATCGTGGGATAGTTTTTACCACCTCAGCCAGCCGTTGGCCGCTGGGTTATTGTCATACCTATGTGTCTGTGTGTTTACGATTACTCTTCACCAAATCATCCAATCCCCTTCATATTTGGTATTTCGATGCAGCTTTGGCAGCTGCTGGATGAGTTCTTTGGGCGTCAACCTTAACCTTCATGTTCAAGGTCAAATCATGGTTGATGCCAGTCTGGACGGCATTGTTGACCTACATTTTTCAGGTCTTTCAGGGTCAGTTTATGGTCATGGGGGCAGATAGAAGCTAACACAGATGAGCTGAGGTCAGACTGATGCTGGTAGAGGAACCATAGTGTGCACCTCCTAAGTGCAAATAGCATCTGCCTTTAAAGATAAGATGTTGTCTGTTAAAGTTCTACTTACATCGCGTTGTAGTTAAGAGGCAATGGACATTTTATACCGACTTGGAAAACAGAAAGGTGCACAGCTCAGCATGTGTAGTTACTTTAATCACTGCTCACTGCACATTGCAAAATTCAATGTTTTTCTTGATTCAGAAGCCCTTGACTGCTCAGGCGTGTCATTACATTTACTGTAGAGCCAGTCACTAACAAAACCTAAGGGAGAGGAAAAATTCCAACAAGAAACATTAGTTATGCCCTTATGGGTCAGCAAGGTGGATACAGTGTACAGGGTTTGTACAGGTGCTTGAGATCTTTGAAAATGCTTGAATTTCAATGTTATGTTTTCAAGGTCTGAAAAGTGCTTGAATTTTAGTTTAAGTTCTTGAAAGTGTTCTGTGATGTGATTTATTTATTTATTTTTAACCCAAAAAGACCCAGTGCTACTTTGGGAGCAGTTCCAAAAATTTTTTTTTTTTTCTATATTTAACTCTTCTTAAGTGATTTATCAGCATTTATTATGACATTACCCTCTGTATTTTGCATTTTTTCAGTGCATATCAGGTATTTTCCTATATTTAATTTGCTAATCATGTGGATGTTCATAAAAGCGCAGATTAAAGTTGAAGGTTATTATATCAAAACAGAGAAAACTGAAGAAAAAGTAACTTTTTCAGGAAAATATATTATTAACTGCACATAAAACAATCGTCTCCATCCACTGTCATTGATCCACCTCCATGGGTTTTAGTGGTGAGTCAATATTGTAGAAGATGACGGTGTTTCTACATTCACTACAGAGCCTCTGAACGTCCAAACTGGTTATATCTGATGACCATGAAAAGATGACGAACTGTTTTTTACACCAGTTATTTACATGTATTGATAGAATTAGTGGATCAGAAGTTATTAAATATTTTGGTCTTCGGTGGCTGTTTGGGTTTTTATGGGTAATTTCAACTCTGCCAGGTTAGATGTCAAGCCAAAGCCACTTACAGAGAAGTGATACATTTTGAAAACTAAAACTTTGTCAAAAAAGAAAATTACCGGGTGTTGCCAGGTCGATTCCAGGTACATTCTTATTTTAATCTTTGTCTCGGTGCGAGCGTGTCCGAAGAATGCCAAGTGGCTTCCCTTTTTTTTGGATAAAACTTTGTTCTCCTTTAATTTCTAAACTTTTTGCTATTATAAAATATAAATGTAGATGTTTATAGCATAATACAATGTACATCATTGTGATCAAAAGTGAAAAAAAATAATCACCTGTATATGTATTCCTGTGGATATGTATTTGACCCCAGCGATAAGGTGCTGTGCTGGAAAAATTGGAAAATGACCCTTAAAACTGCTTGAATTTGACCTTGAAAAATATTTACGAACCCCGAGTGTAGGGTCATCTGTTTTTAGTTCAGTCCAGGTTGTTGTAAGAGGAAGAGGACAGGTAAACATGTTGGAGAATCCTTGTTGTGGTTTTAATTTGCATGTGGAGTCAGATATCAGTGTAAATATTTTTTGCCTACTCTGGATTTGTCTGTTCACTGTGTTCAGAAAAATTCCGAAAAAAACCCAAACATTCCAACGACAAGAGCTCAGCTGGCATCATAAGGTCAAGTCAGGATGTCACTGTGGTCCATGCTGCGCTGGCAGAGCCGGGACACCGTCAGCCTGGGAGAGCTTTTGTGGGTAACAGAGGGTGTCTGCTGGCCCTGACAGCATGTCGCGCACTTACATAACCAGACAGATAAAGCAGGGTTAGCAGGAGGACAGCGGCAGGATAAGAGCGACAATCCCACGTCTACACACTGCATCATAGGGATTCACACACACACAGACACACTCCAGCCACGCTTACAACCATGCACAAATACCTACCTCAAAGGCCACGTTGCTATGGAAACAACCCCTCCTAGGGAGCCCTCGCCTAGTCACCCCCTTTCTGTCCTCTGATGTCCTTTCCAAAACTGGAGCAATTGCTGTGTGTGTGTGACTCTTTCGACTATCACATTCTGGTGTCCCTAGAAAAAGTTCAGCTGAGAGCCATGTCCAAAAATATTATGTATCTGCTGTTATTTTATTGATTGTGAAAGCATTGTGCCTGGGTATGCTTAAGCATATGCCACTGAATGTGTGATGTGTTCATCAATCCTATCTTGGTTTAGTAAAATTTGCATGCCTATTAGGGCGTCTTCAGACTGGGTATCCGGATCCGTGCTGTACCTGGATACAATCACACCTTTCCCGCAGATGTTGCATTCACAAGCACGTACTGCGGCCCGTGCCGGAGTTCGAATGGGTGTTACAGGGCCGAAACAGTAGGTGGCGGTGTGGAAGGAATTCTGTAGCTATCCAACAAACACAGAAGTGACGAACCCTTACGTCATCAACCGAGCAACTGTCCTGTTCATTTGTCTACAATAGCGGCAAGACAGGCAGTACTTTTCTATCTGTTCGCCTGTTTGAGGCAAAGAGAAGAAGAGCCACCTTCGTTGTCCCTCATATATCACCGAGCGGTTCTGTCGATAAGTCGGGCCTGTGCCGTGTGATATGAGTCCGAGGCTGGTATGGTGATGAGGTCACTTCCGGTCTCGAGTACAGATTGCTTTCACACTGCAACGTTTTGTACTGGAATCCACGCAGTCCGTATCCAGGACTACCATCTCAGATGGACTTGGGTACAGTACTCGCACATGGAACGTTTGCATTCACACTGACAAAATTAAGTGGACTTTGGGGTCCAACGTACTCAGATACTGACTCGGATACACAGTCTGATAACGGCCTTACTTTGCATTTTTAAAGGCAGGTTTATTTATTTCTATAGCACATTTCATGTACAAGATAATTCAAAGTGCTTTACATAAAATATTAAAAGCATTACAGCAGAAGCAATAAAAAGTATAGGCATGAGAAAAACAAACAAAAAAACAAAACAAAATCAGATAAATAGATAGAACAGATCAAAACTTTAAGCTTAAAAGAAAAACTCTATTCAACTGCAGCTGAGAACAGGTGGGTCTTTAACCTGGATTTAAATAAACTGAGTGTTTCAGCTGATCTGAGGTTTTCTGGGAGTTTGTTCCAGACATGTGGAGCATAGAAGCTGAACGCAGCTTCTCCGTGTCTGGTTCTGACACTGGGAACTGGATTCAGATGACCTGAGGGGTCTGGTGGGTTCGTACTGAGTCAGGAGGTCACTGATATATTTTGGTCCTGAACCATTCAGAGCTTCAGTAGGCAGAATTTTTAGAGTTGGGAGGAAATTCTGATATACTTATGTATTGCAAAACGTTGTGTTTTACAATACTGTTAGCATTGTAAAAAAATAAATTAAAAAAATCATTCTATCTACAGTATATGTCTTTGTAATCCAATCTAATGTAATGGTAAACCTGGTGTAAGCAAAGTGGCCGTAGTTTTCAGCCTGGGTGCTTGACACATCTGGTGGGTGCATCTGATCTGATTTCCACCTGGACTGGGCTGACCATTCACCACTGTGGGTTGAAATCAAACTGGATCATATCAAATCATTTTATATGATGATGTACTGAGAGCAACTGAACCAAGATTGACTGGCATTGGTCTGGAACAGCCTTTTGGACATTATATTTTCCCTAAAACATCTGCTTTTAAAGCCTTTTGACAGTATTAATTTAGTTTACTTTACCATCTGGCTCAATGTCCCATGTGTCAGTGCTTTGACTGGTTTATTGTCTATCCTATTGCACATTGGCTTTTCGGTCTGTGCCTTGTAATTAAAAATTAATTGCAGATTTCAGATAAGTTCTCTTGTGAAAATTGCTTTGGAGATAGTGTGACACACAATTTCAAGCCACTATCATATTAAACTAAAGTCAGTTACTGGGATGACAGTTTATATTGTAAACATCAGAGACACCTGCACAAGTTGCATGTGGTTAACTGAGGTACGTGCATAACCAGGTTTGTACGTAAATGCCATGGACGCCTCATAACTAGGATGATGGTGTCCTCCTGCACCTGCTGCCCTTGCATGTACAGTCGTGGAAAAAAAATTATTAGACCACCCCTTGTTTTCTTCAGTTTCTTGGTACTTTTAATGCCTGGTCCAACTGAAGGTACATTTGTTTGGACAAATATAATGATAACAACAAAAATAGCTCATAGTTTAATTTCAGAGCTGATATCTATCCATTTTCCATGGTTTTCTTGATAATAACCAAAATCACCTCAGTTCTTACATCAATATCTATGGCATTGTACTGACAAAAACAGTGCTTTTAGGCATTCCATATTTCTTTTCTGTCAGTTTTAGTCACATGATACACACAGGAGTTAGTACCTGATTGCATAACCATTGTTTTTGATGACTTTTGATGGAACTTCATGGAATTTGTTTATCTCTTCCGTGACTGTATTTTAGGAAGTCTGTCTTTTGAATTGGCAACCTTGAAGATGGAATGAGCAAAAATATTCAGCTTAGTTACAACAATTATATTATACAATAAAAACATCTATTTTACTGAGTGCATTGTTCTGTGATTTGACGAACAAGTTTTTTCTCAAAATAACAAATTAGAGATTCTCTATAGTTCCATTGTGAGTAGGTTAACTTGTTTGATAGCTAGTTAACAATTTACTGTTTTGTTGAGGAATACAAAATAGCCAAAATATATTCATATTCTCAGGCTGCAGTTACTTTATTTGGAACAGTGGGTTTTTCATTTACATTCCCATTATATACTTTTATTACATGGTTAAGAGTTTGTGCAAAGGTTCTAAATAAAAGGAAGAAAATAATGTATTCCAATCCATGTGGCCAATTTATTTCATGGAACTTGTTTATCCATTTATTATGTCAGTGATACACACAAGAGTTAGTACTTGATTGCATAATCATTGTTTTTGATGACTTTTTACGGTCTAATTACTTTTTACGACTGTATATGGAGACGTGTGTTGGTGTGCAGGGGCTGCTAGCCAAAATAAGAAAGCCGTCCCCATTCCCTCAGTGCTCTTGGTTCCTTAGAAAAACATTTAGTGAATGTGGTTTTTCAGTGTAATTCCTCTCATTTTGTCTGACCTCATCTGCTGTCTTTCAGAGTAATACCCACAGAATCCCAGGCTGCTGTTTGTTTGTTCATCTAAACGTAATTTACGAATTGGTTGTTCAAAGCGGAAAAAAACGTATGTAAATAAATCCCAGCTTCTGTCAAATTTTGCTTTGATGGTATTCCTCCTTGGTTTTCTGTTTGTGCGCTGTGCATGCTGGGTACATTCATTTTCCCATATCCCCAATACGGAATGTGAGTTAATTTGTCCTTGATTGAATCCCCAACAGGTCAGCTACAGTCCACAAAGGACATTTCACAATATTAAGTTTTTTAAATTAGGAGGAATATTGTTCCTGTCCTTATCTTTGCATTTTGGCAATTTTCAACTCACTTATTACTTTAGGGAGATGTGTATCTGTCTGTGTTGGTGTGAGGGGGCAGTTCGCCAAAATACTGTTTGTCCTTCAGAATAACATTCAGTTTACATGGTTGCAGTATAATTTTATCAACTATCACCAGTGACTTTCCAGACTTTGTTGTGTGCAGTTAAAAACCCAAGCAGGTGTTAATGAAAACAGATGGTTTATGACACTGGTTCCCAACCTTTTTTGGCTCATGACCCCATTTCAACATCACAAATGTCTGGTGACCCCAGACGTTCAAAATGGAGACTTTTTTTTTTTTTTTGCTAAAATGTATTTGTTCTTGATCGTGTAATAGTTTGCTATACTATGTTGCAAATAGACGTTAATTTTAGACGGCTTTAGTCTATATAATGTATATTATTATGGACGGAGGCAGAAAAGCCAGGTGTAGATTACTGCACAAAGTGAGAATTTTATTTTCCTTGGTCAGGATATGTACAGTCTGTCCAGCTTGGATTTCCAAGGCTGACAATTAATACTGAACAAACAAGAACTCAAACTATGAATTATGAAAGAGCTGCAGCATCTGAAACTGACCACAAGGAACATTTGACAGATAAACAGAACCACAGTGCTTCAGTTTTCAGCTTCACAGTTTGTCCTTTACGTATTGTGATTGTCTCTGTCAACTCACCATATTTTTTTTATTGGTAAGTTTTTTTATTTTTATTACTAGAAATTTCAGGTAACCCCATTTGAATTCCAGGCAACCCCACGTGGGGTCCTGACCCCAAGGTTGAAAAACACTGGTTTATGATCTGGTAGAAAAGAAAAAAACCTTCTTGCTGTATGTTAGACTTGTAGTCAGTCTGGAATAAACTGTGGCCCAGTTATTACCTGAACACTGACCACTCCAAATATTGTCTTGAAACTGTATGGCAGGGTTATTCAAATCCGGTCCTCGAGGGCCGGTATCCTGCATGTTTCAGATGTTTCCCTCTTCCATCACACCTGAAGCCATTACATCGTTATCAGGCTTCTGCAGAGCTTGATGATGAGTTGATCATTAATTGAACCCGGTGTGTTAGAAGAGGGAAACATCTAAAACATACAGGATACCGGCCCTCGAGGACTGGATTTGGACGCCCCTGCCCTAGATAATTAAAAAATGAGGAGCCTATATGAGATGTGACCTGGACATTGGACAAATGGCCCTAAGGTCATGTGACCAAATTATAACTTTTCCTCAAATTTTCTGTGTCTGGTCAGAAACTGCATTTTTGTATCAGTTTGGACCAACATTATTATAATATTGATAATATCTAGATGAAATAACACACATTTCGTACTGCTCATACAGCTGCAGTGTTTCCATTAGTTACCCAGACTGAGGCAGCCTTATTTGTCCTACCAGAGTTTTAGAATAAATCCAAACATTTTCACCCTAACTTAATTCTGAAGCATCTATATAAATCAGACTCACAGTTAGTCAAAGTTACACCTGTGATAAATCTTTGTCATTATTTCTTCAGAAGCAAAACAATATGTTAATCAAACTGTGCAGGTTAATGTGAACTAACCCTGAACACTTTAGCATCCCTAGACTAGCCAGTAGCCTAGTGACGTGTGCTAGGAACACAAATGCTAGCAGTGTTGGGCAGAAATGTAGTGATCTAAACTACCTGTTATTACAAATATAATGTAACTTAACCACACTAAAGCTACCACCTGACAAATGGAGCAAGTTAAGCAGGAACAGGAATATGGCAAAAAGTAGTTTACTACATGATAGACACTTTTTACATTTTTAAAATGAGTCAAGTCAGTTTATGGATATTATTTTGGATCTTTTAACCTTTATTTTATTTTTTATTTTTTTACCTCGTTGCTTTTGTATATTGCTGTAAACCGGACACTGTTAGACTTTAAAAATTGCTCTTTTGGATTAATAATGTACTCTAAATGTCATTATTATTATACATACATTTCAAATAAATCCTTTCCACATCTGGATCTAGTACAGACTTACATTTTATTTTGTTGTTCCCTCTAGTGAACAAAGAAACTGCACGTAATACGGTTGTGTTCACTTATTTGGGAATCACCTGAATATGTGTTGAGAGCAGCGTCTTCTTGGATTTACACTGAAAGCTGATGAACACATGTTTTTCCGTTTCAGTTAAACCCATGTATTTATCTTTTGGGCCAGTTCCTCTCTGTCCTCAGTCTGACAGATTTTGTCATGTTTGCATTACATAAACTCCTCCTGACTGACTCTAAACATGTATTAATCTTTGATGTCACCATCTAGTGCTGTTTCAGCTCTCGGCTACAGTTGGAAACATCACTTACTCACCTTTTGTTCTATTTCATTTCACAAACTCCAGCAACTGAGCAGCATTTCTGAGCGCTTGGAATATGTAACTTGTGAGCTCTACGGTGCTACCTGGTCAAAAGAAGAGTTTAATTAAAAGCTGACGTGTCAGCGCTGACACACCCTGCACATGTGCAGTTTGGATGATCGTAACTATTCCACTGTGCGGTCTGAAACATTTCAACAGTTTCTGCAACCTGAGACTTTATAGCAGGGGTGTCAAACTCATTTTAGTTCAGGGGCCGCATTCAAGCCAATATGACCTAAAGTCGGCCAGACCAGTAAAATAATAACAGTTTAAAAAAAAAAGTAAAATTATATAATAAAAATGTTTAGAACTACAAACTTTTCTTAGAAATCTGAATAACATGAACAACCTGAACTGTTTAATAATAAGTTAAGTGCAGTTTTAACAATAGTCTGCCTCAGTTGTTCTTTATGTTATCTTTTTCATTGTAATATGATCTTGTTGTTGTTGTTTTTGGCTTGTTTATTTGCTTGATTCTTCTTTTGTTTGTGTTGTTGTTTTTCTGTCCACTATGTCTTGTTAACTCTATCAATAATTAAAAAAAAAAATTATAATAAATTACTATATAAAAAAAATTAATTCTCCCTCAGTTTATCATTTACACGTGAATTACAACTTATAGATCACAGTGGATCTACAAATGCACAAAACATTTCTTTAACAGGCAGAATATTGGTCAAATTACACTGACTTCTATTAAGACATTTCAGGTCCTTCATATTTGTTCAAGTTATTCACATTTTTGGTAAAAGGATAGTTTGTAAATGTAAACATGTTTGTGTAATTTTACCATTTTACACTAAAACAAAGAGACAAATTTGTGGTTGTCATTATTTCTAGGTTATTATGATAGTATTTTACTGGTCTGATCCACTTTAGATCACATTCCAGCAAAAATCGAGTGGATTTCTCCAACCTGTTTTAATTCCTGCTTAATTAGTTATGACTATAACTAGTTACGTTACAATATTTGCACATATAAGGTCAAGACTTCTGACGAACATTTCTCCGAGTATGACATAATTGTTTATCAGCAGCAGCGGTTGTAGTAAAAACTGAAAATATGTCCAAACTTCGAGCTGATTACCTAAAATGTTCAGTTGTTGGTTGAACGGGACAGAGCAGCACAGTCAACAACCTGGAGGGGGCGGGGCGTGAAGTGGCTCATTTGCATTTAAAGGGCCAGCGCTCAAAACCACCTTTCTGGTGTCATTACTCCGAAATAGGGTTGAAGATGGACCTGTGGAGTTGATTTAATGAAGAATTCAGACCCAAGCAGAGTATTTATAGTTTATGTAGACCACAGGGAAATGTTTTAAAATGCATTTTGGCCCAGGGGCTGCATGTTTGACACCTTTACTTTATAGATTTTATTGCGTCATTGTGGTAATTTTACTCAGACAAAGCCGTATTAGCAGTGTTATAACATGCAGTGAATTGTAAATGATAGATATTCAAAGTTTCTAAGTGTTCTGGAAAAGTGGGCAAAAGGACTTAGTCGCAGCATATTTTCTTACCTTTTTATAATTAAGATAAGAAAGAAAGAAATAAGAAAAGCCCAGGTGGACCATTTTAGCCTAGGGTTTAAAGGGTTAACAACTGAAGAGATTTGATTTGGACCAAACAAGTAGGATAGTTTAACACTGTGTAAAATACAGTAATTACACTGACAGGCTGTTTAAAATGTTAGCAGAGTAGAAAGGTTTGACAGCGCTGTTATTAGAACCCTGATAAATCCACCTCCACTTCACTGCTTACATTATTTTTCCTGTTCGTCCTCCTCTCCTTGATTTTAGGTATGCAGTATAGGGTATATTCTCGGTACATGCGCTTTAGCAGCCTTTCACGGTACTGTTCAACATAAAGCCCTAGTTTTCCTTGGCCTACACATTTGTCGATTCAGCCTTCCTGGAATCCATCGTACGTCAGCCACAGCCCACAGGGGACATTTCACATCCTCGATGCGCAGGTTCACGTCCAGCCCTCAAGCTTTTATCCATAACCTCCTTACTCCACGCTACACTGCCAAGAATCACTACGGGCTGTTCAGGGTCCTGTGGGTGGTGACATTAAATATAAATGAAGCACAGTTTAGTCCACTTTATAGCCTCGTACGCTGTCTAAGAAACAGGGGGATCTACTACTGATGTATTGTATTTGCGGTTTTTAATATCTGCAGTAAAAAAAAAAAAAAGGCAGTGTGGGCACTTTCTGTTCAATTTCACTTTAGTAACAGTTGAAAATGTAATTAGCTGATTGCATGGCTTGTTTACAAAATGATAAATTAAAATCATAAGTCTCCAGATTCCAGTAAATGACAGTAATTAATACTCTGATAGATTAATTCATAGTTAATGTCCTGATTATCCAGCCTGGTCCTGCTGTTTATCCTGTGTTTTCTCAGTGTTCTTCTGTGCCCTTGTTCTGACCCACTACAAGGGTATATACAAGATACAGTCGCAGAAAAAATTATTAGACCATCCAAAGTCATCAAAACAATGGTTGTACAATCAAGTACTAACTCATGTGTGTACCATGTCATTAAAACAGACAGAAAAGTAAACATGGAACACTTTTTAATATATCTTTTATACGTACATACAGTCTGTAAAAACAAACCTAAGATTTCTGCGCAATTCTGTAACACAATTCTGTACATATTTGTGCACGTATGTGAGACAAAATTGGAGATTTTAATTATAAATACTGCCTGAAAAAGATTAAAAACAAAACTTGATATAAAAAAGAGCCAATTTTAAAATTTAAATCAGCCGAGTTTATTTTACAATCAGATATACAGTTGTGGAAAAAATTATTAGACCATCAAAAGTCATCAAAAACAATGGATATGCAATCCAGTACTAACTCCTGTGTGTATCATGTGACCAGAACAGACAGAAAAGAAAACATGGAATGCCTAAAAGCACTGTTTTTGTCAGTACAATGCCATAGATAGTGATGGAAGAACTGAAGTGATTTTGGTTATCAAGAAAACATGGAAAATGGATAGATATCAACTCTGAAATGAAACTACTATGAGCTATTTTTGTTGTTATCATTATATTTGTCCAAACAAATGTACCTTTAGTTGTACCAGGCATTAAAATGAACAAGGAGAAAACAAAAGGTGGTCTAATAATTTTTTCCGCGACTGTACAGCTGACCACACATTTGACTGTACCTGTGTGTTCTAACCCTGTTTTAGAAGAGATCTGAAACCAGCCATCCCCCTGTCCATCAGTCAAGAGTCACTAAAACAGTCTCACGTACACTTACTAACCTAACATAATGATAAGGATCCTAAAATTCTAGGTGAATACTGTTGGTTAACTTAACATTTTGACCAATTTCGTGTTGTTTTGTTGCCACTAGTAGGCTAAATCTACAGGTTAAACCAAAGAGCCTGAGTTAAATGAATCATGTTGTGTCTACATATCTTCCCTTCAGACATGCACACAGTTCAGCAGAACATATGAAACACTGGAAGTTCAGAGAACATACTTTAACAAAAGCTTAGTTGAACAGGATTACTGAATCAGGACTGAAACATTGCCGAGAGATTGGTGCATCATCAGTAAATAAACTTATATTTTTTATTTAGCCAAAAAAAAAAAGTTTAAATACAACAGAGATGCAAACTCAACCTAAATTGAATTAAATACTTTCTTTTTTTCCAATCAATTGAACGATTATGCTTAATACTCAGGAACAGTATTAGTTTTGAAAGCGTTTAATCCACACTAACTAATCTAAGTATTCTTTGATTATGTGGTTTTTCTCATTGTGTCTTTATTATAAGCAGTTAACATCCGTCATAAACCAGCGTCTACACTATGTTCTACCTCTTCACACACATACACGTAGATCCTGGTCAGCCGTATGTGTCGGATGGTGTTGCCGACTCTTGGAGGATATTTGATATGACTCATAAAACACTGATGGGAGGTTATCTTTAGCAACTCACTTCCTCATGTCATCAAAACCACAGCCAGTCATCCCTTTTCCTCTTTACCGCACCATCACCCTTTAACCCTGCCTCCCCCCATGGGACCCTCTCCCCCTCCTCTGTACTTTCATCCTTTTATTCAGCAATATATTTCTGCCCTGGGTTAAACACATAATGGTGTATGTCTTAAAAGAAGGGTGGAGACAACTCTTCCCATCAGTCAGACTGAATGACAGGATTTTCAGTCTGTAATGTTGGAAATTGTTGAGTTTAGGTACTTAGCTAACTGTTAGAAATGATTATGTCCTTCTGCTTGGCATCATCAGAAACCTAAAGCTGTTACACAAATGTATCTTTGAGCAGATGAACAAATTAAATGCTCCAATAAAGTTCTGATCTTATGGCAGCACTACATTTTTGACCTGAGCTAAAAAAGCAGGTTTGTACAAGAAGTCTGGTGAACTAAAGGAAGAGGAAAGGCCAAAATTCCTTCAGTGCTATGCTAAGCTACTGGAAGCCTACCTTAAGAGTTTGATGCAAGTTAAACCCTTATAGAGCCTATGGTATTGATTTTAGTATTTGATTTCATATGCAATGTCAACATCACCTGTAAAACAGTCTCTGGCCCAGCTATGAAGTCTTTGTAGCTATTTTTAACCGTTTATCAGGCAAGTGACTATTTTTGGTAATTTCCGCAAACATTGAATATGGGGCTAATCCTGTGCCTCAGTGAGGTCAAGAAACATGTAGGTTTTTGTAACATGACATTTTGAAGCCATAAATGGTGAACATGAGTGATTTTTGTCCGTCTATGACCTTAGAACAGTTGTTTTTTTTGCATGTGTTTACTTTTTACCAAGTGCTGCTCAGATGTTTTATGGCAAGAGGAGGTAGATGAGTACACACTCATGAGCGCCCTTGAAAGGGTTAATAAAAAAATTATATTTAATGACTCATCCTGCACAAAAGCGTAAATACTAATGCTGCAATCCATTGTCCTCAGAAGTCTGGGCTGTGAATGGTCACATCCAAATAGTCTGCATTCCAGTATAATTCTGAAAATCAAAACCAGTAGTTCCAAATCTAGCCACGTGGTCCTTTGTTTGCCAAACCCTAGGTAATGAACCTCAGCTCCAAATGAAGCCAATGTGGAAGTATATTAAATTGTAAAACAACTGATGGCAAATAGATGCAGCTCCAAAAAACCCATAAACTACAGTTAGATTCTCTTTAATAACACAAGTCTATTTCCAGGGATCATTCTGTTCTTATTGGTGTTATTTTGGACCCTATGATAAGTGTTATAACAACTGTTCAGCAAATTCATTTTTCAGTCTTGTTAGTGGAACCTTTTAACCACAACTACAATGGAGCTGTCTGTCAGGAAAAAACACAGGAAAAATGAGTTCTGTTAAATAAACTGATACTCCGAAGGTCTGACTCAACAGGCGAGGGAGCTGTCATACAAACCTGTCGAAGTCTGACATGACAGACATCAGATTAGACTGATCTATCTGATTAATGATGGAAAAATATACGGACAGACCAGCTCACTTTTTAGAGGGAGCCAATAAAACAGATGAGACTGCACTGCAAAAACCTAAATCTTACCAAGTGTTTTTTTCTTATTTCTATTCAGTATATCTCATCGCACTTAAAATAAGACATAATCACCTGAAGAGTAACTTGTGAGATATAAGAACTTATTTTTAGACAATAGATCTTGAAAATCTTATTTCAAGAAATCTTACCAAGATAATTTTCACTTGTTCCATTGGCAGATTTTTTTGCTTGAATTATGCAAAAAAAAAAAAAAAAAAAAAAAAAAAAAAAATCTTGAATTAAGCAACAAAAAAAATCTGCCAATGGAACAAGTGAAAATGATCTTGGTAAGATTTCTTGACATAAGATTTTCAAGATCTTTTGTCTGAAAATAAGTACTTATATCTCACTGAAAGTTTACTCTTTAGGTGATTATGTCTTATTTTAAGTGCGATGAGATATTTTGACTAGAAATGAGAAAAATACACTTGGTAAGATTTTGATTTTTGCAGTGTGAATGAGACTAAAAAAACTGGCCCATGCATATTGAAGCTGGATATCAGACTTCAAATGACACCTTACAGATCATCCACTTAAAAAGGTTTCCACTACTTTGATGTTATGGGTTAGGCTTAACTCACTCACTAACCCTGTACTTTCTTGTTTTAAGTGTTTTGACTGATTAAAACCTGTTAAAAAAAACCCCATTTATTAATCAGAAATTGCTACTAAAAAGAAACTTAAGTATTAGAACTTTTTTTCCAGTTGTCACTTTTATCCCTGTGCTCTGTGGGGAAAGTTTTTTCAACCTTCGATATACAAAGGCATATGGTAAGATAAAATACCACTATGTTTGTGCAAATCCCTTTTAGAATATGATCAAATAATTAAAATCTGATATTCCAAATTTTCACATCATCAGAATTAAGTAACGAGGCTAACTGAACTCACAGAGGAAAAATACTGACATTCAATGTTTAATTAACTTGTGTGTCTTCCTCATATTCCCATCCACCCATTCGTCATCATTCTTTCTGTTCCCACATTTCAAGAATCCTATTACAGTGTGTTGCTTCATCCTGACTGAGAGAAAACTATGCACTTTTGACCCCCTGCTTCCATTCTGGGTAACTTTTTCCTGCATTTGGTGGGGTGGTAATTTGATTTTTGAAGCAGCCAAGCAGACGTGTCTGAAGGGAATGACAGTAATGGAATGTAGCTTTGCAGGTCTGTAAGTGTGTGTGTATGTGTGTGTTAGGTAGTTTGTGTGTTTGTCCTTTGAGATGTTGCAGCTCAAATCTGCTGAGCTGATAAGAAAGCTGTAAGCCAACCAGCTAAAGACATGTAGCTCTGTACACATTCAATGACGGGTGTGTGTTTTCTCTGCGTGTCTGTATTTGTGTTCATAGAGTTGTCTCGTATACTGTTTGTGTACTTTGTGTAGGAGAGGCTTAGCTCCTGTGGCTGTTTTTCAGTCTGTGAGTTTTTCATTTTTAGCCAAAGGTTCTCTCTCTCGCCGCTCATGTCAGAGCCTTGGGCAATTTTCTGTAACAATTTGGTCTCAGAGGGCTTTTTAGTTTGAACTTTGTCTGTCTTTTCTACAACTATATTTTCCTGAAATAGTCTGCAGTCACACTGACCCTGACCTATCCTCACATTTACACCAAATTAACCTGAGAAGAAAGAAGAAAAAAACATGTAATCACCTCAGATTGTAAGTACTAAACAAACAAATGAATAATTCAATAAACAAGTGGTGCCAGGTACAACAAACCCCGCCCCTTGCATGTATTGTATCTTATTTTGGCATCGATCCAGCTGATGTTGGCATATCAATTGCCTCTACATATGTGCCAAGTTTGAAGTAAATTGAAACAAAATTGATGTTTTTGTAGACATTTGAAATTTCGCCCATTATAAGTAAATGGAACAAAAAAAAAAAAAAGATTTGAAAAAAATTCCTAAAAAATTTAAACTTTCACCAACTTTTCCTAAAATGCAATGACATCTATTCTGGATCGCTGGCAATCTATAAACCCAATTTATGAATGTGTATGTATGAATTCAACCAATAGTTTTGCTGCTACAGACATGTGAAATTTTGCCCTTTTTTGTTCCACCATAACCACTCCAGACTCCACCTTTATTACATTACATGGCAATTATTTTCAAATTCTGTCTTGCGAGAGGTAACATGGACTTCTATCTAGTGTCCTGTAGGTAGAAACTATACTGGTAGGGACAGACATGAGGGGTGGTAACCAAGCAACAGAATACTGTATGACAACTAAAGGTTAAAGGTTGAAAAAGGTTAAAAAAAAAATCATAACATCATAAAAACATTGTAACATAGTCAGTGATTCTCCAACTACAAGAAATGGAAGAATCTGTCCAAGAATAATAAAAGAGAAATGGACACATTAGGAAGTTTGAAGTTTGAGTTTATTTATTTTTTCCAAAGGGACAGTGCATATTAATAACACAAAATGTACCAATACGCAAGACTATAGCCAACAACAAGGAGAAAGCTTCTTAGTGACACGCAGATAGAAGTTGTTACCTTATAATTTAGGGAAACATGTTCCCTGCTCGCATTGATGTTTAACAGCTTGTCTGTGCTTACAGGTAACATGATCTTCCTTTAACACCCTGGTTTCACAGGCACATATAGCACATATGTTCACTTGCCACAAAGCCGAAATAGCAAATTAGGTCCAAATTGTGCCAATTCTAGCATTGGTTGGAAAAAATGTGAGCGTGTTCTCTAACATCTCATTGATCCATTAAGTGCAGACCAGATTCTAAGACTTCAGCTCCTCTCCATTTTTGACACCAATCAATATTGACATTAAAGCCTGGACTGAGTCGCTGTGTTGTCAGACTTAACCCATAAAGACTCAAACAGCCACTGGTCACAACCAAAACCATGTGCTGATCTGAACTCTTTCATACCTGTTGATACACAAATTCTATCAATACATGTAAATAATTGGTGTAAAATACAGCTTAGCATTTTTTCATGGTCATCAGATATGACCCATTTGGACGTTCAGAAGCTCTGTAGTTACCGTGGAAACACCGTCATCTTCTACAACACCGATTCACCAGTAAAACCCATGGAGTTGGATCAATGACAGTGGATGGACACACTTGGTTTATATTCAATTATCGATTTATTTGACTGAAAAAGTCACTTTTTCTTCAGTTTTGACTGTGTCTGATTTAATAACCTTCAGATTTATTTACTCTTTGCTTTTATGAACATCTACAATGACATTTTGACATAATGTCATGATTCTTTATTCTAAAAAGTCTGTTGAAATTGGTAATTTTTTAAGAGTAAACACTACATGCATCTCATTTAAAACTTTGTTAGCATCCACCAGGTGTTTTAGGGTTAGGGTTACATTTCAAACATGTTTAAACTGTTTTAATTTAGACTGAATTTCAGCTTCTTGGTAAACACTGAAACCATTACTATATAACTCCCTTTCCAATGGAGTCCAAGGTATAAATATTGGCATGACAGTTAATGTTATAACATTAAATCAGGTCATTGTTTTTAAATAGAGTGAGTTTTTATTCGGACCTAATTGCATTCTGTGACTGACTTCACCCTGGTAGAGGGGTAACATGGTGTGCAGTTGTATCACGGCTCCCTGAAACATACATGTGTATCTTTGTGTAGCTGCTGTACATACAGTATGTGGAAAATGATCACTTTCTTCCAGCATGGGTTTGGTCAGACCAGATCAGTCAACATTTCTCAGTTATGAAGCATTAATAGTGATCAGCGAGCTAAATTAAAAAAAAAAAAAAAAAAAGGGGGGGGGGGGGGCATTAATCTCACATTCATCAGCAGCTCTACAAACATAGAGAGAATACAAGTGTTTTTCATTGCTGTTGTTGTCTTCACCTACACTTACACTTCAACTCTCTAGGCTTCTCAAATATATTTTTAGAAATGTACAAATATCACTGAATAAATTAGAGATGACAAGTTGAGCAACAGTGAAAGCAGTAAGTTAGTGCATCACATTTGAGTTTAATACATTCCTTGTGCTGAACCGCTCTAGTCAGCCACTACAGTTCTTATAGCAGGGGTGTCAAAGTCATTTCAGTTCAGGGGCCACATTCAGCCCAATGTCATCTCAAATGGGACGGACCAGTGAAATAACAGGCATAGTAACCTGTGTAAATGATAATCCAAATGTTTCTCTTTGTTTTGGTGTGAAAGTTAAATTACCTTATGAAAATGTGAATAACCTGAACAACCATCTACACTCTGAAATATATATATATATATTAATGAAAGTGCAATTTTAACAATATTATGTTGCTGCTTATTAATAACACAATTTCCATATCACAGTCGATCTACAAATGCAGAAAACATTTATATGTAGTATAATACAGTTAAAACTGCACTTATTTTTATTGAGAAATTCCAGGTTTCTCATATTTGTTCAACTTATTCACATTTTATTGTGAAAGGAAAGTTTGGAAATGTACAAATTTTCATAATGTAATTTTACTTTTTTCACATTAGACCAAGGATAAAATTCAGAGTCATTATTATTTTTAGATTACTGTATTATTATTATTAGACTTGATATCACATTGATCTGTATGTGGCCTCTGAACTAGCTGTCTTTCTTAATGAGAAACTTGTCTCGAATTGTGGGATTTAAATCCAACTATTAAGGTGGGACTAACAGGCACTGAGTAAACCAATCACAGATAAGACAGATGTGACATAATTATGCGACAAGCAGATCCCTAATGTCAACAAACTTCAGCATGTTTACATTGTGGTGTGCGGTGGTGGTGGTCGAGCAGAAACTTCGGTAAATGATGATTGTCGCTTTTGTCAGAGAAACTTGAGAATACAGGGTGTAATTTCTAATAATTCCTTAATTTTGAATCAAGTAAACAACCAACAACAGTTGTAAAAAGACTTGCGGACTTGGAACTGACTTTGACTCGCAACAAAAAGAAGTCAGTGCCTATGACACATTGCGAAACACCCGCCCCTCAGACTTGTGATTGGTTGGTGTATATTTCACAGTGATTGGCCCAATTCCAGACTGTTTCCTCAGTATTGAATACACTGAGAAAACCGGATGGCTGGCTAGGCTACCCTGGGGTGCCCTAAAGGGGGAGTAAACATGACAAATTCATGGGGCCCAGCGGATATAAGTTAGAAGTTGTGAAAACTTGGTATAAGCTCCGGAGTAAAAGAGAGGCATAGAAGCTGGGAGTTGGATGTCCAAAGTTAAGTTTCACTTCGGTTTCGCACCAGTTGCGGCACTTATGGAACACACCCCCATGTACAAATTTACAGATTTTTATTTTATGAAGAACTCACAACGTTAACCTTTCATGGGGCCCCACAATCGCTAGCGGCGCCCCAGAGGCTATCCATGAACAGCCTTGACTTTTAATATTTTCAGTGTAATTTTTCCATTTCTGAAATTCATTCCTGATTGGATTGGACCATTTGGCAGGCCAGTTTTGGTCCACAGGCCGTATATTTGACACCCTTGACTTAGAGCGTTTACAAAAACAATGTAAGACTATTAAAGGCCACAGTACTCTAATCTATTCTATATAATATATGTGACACACAGTTTATGTACCAGCTCATCATATAAATGTCAGAAGTTTTCTTTTTTGTGTAGCGAAGGGAAAATTGTCCAGGGTTTCACAGACTTAATTAATGTCCCTTGGATCTGAGACAACACCACTAGCACTGTCTTTAATCTGCAGGATCAGTGTCAAGCCTCTTGGCGCTTAAGTTGGTGCACAAGCAGTCAGATATATTTACATCCTTTCCTTGCTCATAAAGACGTTGCCGCAGGGTTTGAGGAGTAAATCTAAAGAGTATGTTGCGAAAAGTAGATTGGATTCAGATTGTAAATGAAGCAATGCTTTGGGAAGGAAGTCAAAGCTAACGGTCTGTTTCTTTAATGAAGTTCTGTAATCTCTCCTGACTTCAGTTAAAGGAAAAAAAATAATTTCACTCTGAAAGAAAGCTCTTACAGTTATGACAATGACAATGAATCAGAAGTTGATTCATTTGTGGTGGTGTCAAAAGAGAAGATGATGGAATTAGATGACGATACACAAAAGTCACAAAAGACTTCTGCAAGTGGTAGTGGGTTACACTGTCATTTAGGGTGGGCTTTTTTAACCCTTTACAGGCACTCATTGATGCACTGAAATTCAAAATTTCAACTTTAGTATGTTATTGGACGTTGTCATCTACCTTGTCATCGGTTGCCGTGACAGCAGTCAGTGGCAGAGTTGAGATTTAAAGAGAATAATTTCCAGAAATAGCAGAACTTTTCAAAGAGTGACTGTGTGAGTTGGTGAAAAAAAAAAATACTGACATATTTATGACAACTACCCCTCTCAATATCAACATTAGTAATACATGTAATCTGTATGAACTGTAAGATTTCTACGTGTATGTTCACACCGCGTCAAATACCACGCGATTAGGGGTTAGGGTTAGGTTTAAGGATAGGTTTAGGGTTAGGTTAAGGTTAGGGTTAGTTTAAGGTTAGGGTTAGATTTAAGGTTAGGGTTAGGTTTATGGTTAGGTTTAGGGTTAGGTTTAAGGTTAGGGTTAGCGGTTATGGATATGTAAACTGGAAATCCTGGTGTAAATTGACTCGTGATCAAATGACGAATAACACACGAAAGGATGAAAATGCGTATGTACAGCATGCCAAATGCCATAAGAACTGGTGTGACATACAGGGCGATTTCATGAGATCAGTCTGCTTCTTCGTGGCATTCGGCCAGTATATTAATTAAGAGCGTCGCCCTCTGGTGGATTGATTGAGAACCGCTCATTCCAATGAAATGGATGCATCCAAGTATGAAGGCAGTGACGGATGTACCTATTTCCGTACGTAAAGCGAGCTTAAATGAGCCTTAACCGTTTTCGTCTCCAGTTGAGCTGCCGTTATTGGAATCATTTGTCTTGAGTCCTGGTGTCTGTGGTGGATACATCTGAAAGCGCTGGACTTGTGTTCTGGCGTCCCTTCTGCAGTATCATGTGTGGATGGAAAAGTTGGATGTTCAAATGGTTGAGATCCTCATGTGATTGAATGTGATTGCTGACATGTGTGTTTTGTTTTTGTTCTTCTAGACTTCTGCCAGGTGGAGCTGCGTCTGCTCGCTCACCTCACCTCTGACCCGGAGCTGCTCCGTATCTTCACCGTCCCAGAGGCTGACGTCTTTGCCATGCTGGCCTCTCAGTGGTAAGTCCCTCACCCACCCTGCTGTTCTCATTGCCAAGGTGAGCTTCGATGCTCCACAGGGTTTCTCCTTCCTACTCTTTTTCTCTCCACACCAGCTCCGTCGCTTCAAACGCTAATAACCCTGTTGCCATGACGACCGGGCCAGCCACCTCCGTTGCTCTCAGGACACCCCCCCGGCCTGGCCGCTCCGCTGATTACATTGTCGTGCTTCTGCTGTGTGTGTGTTTTTGCTGGGTTCGTGCACGGCTGACACTGGTGTGTTGTAGTTCATGTGTGTTCTGATGTCATCCCGTTCCTCCTGTATTTCATCTCCGTCAGGCGTGTGACAGAGGGCAGCCAGTTAAACAGATTACCTCCTCACACAGACCATAATAGCAGTTCTACCGAGGCCTTACAGTGTGTCTCTCTCATTATCTCCCTTTCACCTTTAAACAAATTAACTGGTGTCGGTGCTTCTCCACTGGGATTACTCAGACTTACCTCACTCTCTGTTTCTCTTAAATCCAACATTACTTTGTCACTTTTTTCTTCCTCTGCTTTTACTTTCAAATTGATTCGTCCTTTTTCTGTCTCCTGCCCTCTCTGGCCTTTTGACTAATTCTTCCTCTTTTCTTATTCCCATTTTCCAACACAGTTACTTTGCTCATTTACATTTAGTTTTAGCCACTTTTTCTCCTACTTTTTCCCTTGTCCTATTGTTAACACTCCAAAAATACACACCCTGGCAAAAAAAAAAAAAAAAAAAAAATTCCAATTATCTAATATTTTGTTGGATTCCCTTTAGCTTTGATTACAGCACCCACTCACTGTGGCACCATTTCAGTTAGCTGCTGCTGGGCCACAAGTTTTATTATGGGTATAATCCATCCTTTTTGTCCAACGCATTAGACTGTCAAGTGATGTTTTTTAAATTTCACATGTTCTTTACCACTGGGAGATGTGCAGTGCACAGTTTGATGGCTGAATTTAATTTTTTTTTTTTTTTTAATTTATTTATTTTTTTTAAACAACTTTTTTTTTTTTTACATTTTAACTTGTGGCTTTGGGAAGGGGATGTATGGGACCGATGTAGAATTTTAAGTTGAATTACTTTCACTGTATTACAGACACTCAGAGTTTTTGCACTAGGCTTCATCCCATTCCTCAACTGCAATATGTATCTTTAGCCTCATAGCATATGTGGACAAAAGTATTGGGACATGCTGAATTCAGGTGTTTCTTTTCTACTTAATAATGACAAATATCATAATATAGTTTTATATTGTGATAAATATTGTTGCATTGGTTAGTTTGGTTTAAATTGTTATCTTTGCATCCAATTGTTTAATTCTTAATTTCTCTCAACAGTGATATTTTTTTTTATCTATGACTATGATTTTAAATGTTCTACCTCTAAATTTCTAAAACATTTTTCATGCTCTTACCGTAAATAACAATTTTCTGCCACGACTAACCATCTACTTTCTTCGCATCTCACTGAGGAAGAAAAATCACCCATTAAGCTTTAACCTCCTAAGACCCAGCTATGGGTTTTCTGTCCACATTTGTGGACAAGAGTTTCACAACTTTATACAAAAAAGAAAACAAAACTGTCCACCACAAAGGACATTCCATAAAAATTTTAAAAACTGCATCTGAAAAAACTGTTGCATCATTATGTTTCCAATATAGGCACTTATTTAATGAAAAAACAAAAAAAAGCTTGTACTTTGCTGACATTTCCTGGGTTTTAGGAGGTTAAGGAAATATTGATGTTTATAGATTATATGGCCAAAGTATTGGGACGCATCATAGCTACCCTATTCATTCCAAGCCAGTGTGACCCAATGCTTTCTTTTTACTAAAACATACAGTTGTTCTTGAGCTTTTTCATGCTGAGGCTGAAGAGAACAGTCTGGTGAATTTCTAAGCTCATCTTTAAGCTGTAGCAAAGCAGATACTATCATGTAACAGCAAGAAAACAATTTTAGGGCTCCTCAAGGCTATTTTCAACTCCAACCTGCAACTCACATCCGCTCAAATGACCCACCGGATTAAGTAAAAAGAGAACCTAAAAGTCTACGTGGCTACATTATTGCCTATCCAGCAGGGGGCAGTAAAAAACTAGTGTGGTTTTTCACAGCATCGTTCACTGTGCATCACCTCCTGGATGTGTGTGTCTGAGTGGAATGATGAAGTCTAGATATCCTCATGTTTATCGCCCGTATCCTGGAGCTACAGCCATAAAGACACCCAGCGTCCTAAAAGAAGTGTTGAAGCTTAGCAGACACTTCTGTAATATTTGTGTGTGTGTGTGTGTGTGTGCGCACATTCAAGTCGTTCAACACTGATGAGTTGTGGCAGCTCCCCGTCAGCACCTCCAGAAATGCCACTCTGCAGACGTGTCATCCCCCCGTCTGATCCGCAGTACTACCACTGTGTAGAAGTCACATTACATAACTCTGTCTGTCTGTCTGTCTGTCTGTCTGTCTATGGCTGCCTCTTCTATCCCCTCATGCCCTTTGTCTGTCTGTGCTTCATGCTCCTTTAGTCTTATCGTTATCCTCACTGAAAAGTCATACACTATATGGACAAAAGTATTGGGACACGTTGAATTCAGGTGTTTCTTTTCTACAAACCAATAATGCCAAATTTCATAATATAGTTTTATATTGTGATTAATATCATTGCATTGGTTCGTTTGGTTTAAATTGTTATCTTTGCTTCCAAAATGCCTCAGAGATGGTTTTTACTTAATTTCTCTCAATATTGATTTCTTTTTTTTTTTGATCCATGACAATGACTTGAGACTTGACAATGCACTGAGATGATAAGACGCATGGATGTTAAAAGACAGCTAAGTTAAACCAGGCTCGTTGGTAGTTCATCCATAGAACACCATACTTCTGACTGTTGCCTGCCCCAAATGCTTTTTAACCTTGTAAAGCCTGAATCATTGACAGAAAATTCCGGTTCTTTGAAACTGGAGCCTTTATTGGTTCTTCTGAGGAAATATTGAAGTTTATAAATGATATGGACAAAAATATTGGGACACATCATAGCTACAGCTGTAAGATTTCCTGTTCATGTTGATTTGAGATAGAAACATCAATATTAATAGTCAACATGATATTCATCCCAATATAAAACTATATTATGACATTTATAACTATTGTTTTGTAGAAAAGAAGCACCTGAATTCAACATGTCCCAATACTTTTGTCCATATAGTGTATGACTATGATGCTAATGATATGTCAGTCCTATAGTTAAAGGTATTTCTTGGCCGTGTTGTCCAGGCCTTTAGGTTTTACTGCTGTGAGGTCTTGGGCCATGTCCCATTGAAAACATTTATGAAAGTATCACATATGAACTTGATACTTGATATGAACTTGGTGTAGGACATGACGGGATAATAACTGATACGTATTTGGCGTGATTGGGATTGTATATTCCACAGGTCGTTCCAACACAAACTGGGATGTGGTCCGTCTTGGCTGCTGTTGTATTATTTCTGGAATCTAGTGATTGTTTTCTATTGAATTCTCTCAGTATGTTATGGATTTGTGGCTAGGTGTGCCTCGTCACATCTAAGTATCCTGTGACCCTTTCCCATCTGTGTTTTATCTGTAGGGAGTACTGTAAATTCATGCATAAAATTTGGAAAATACCATAAGTTTACTTTAATTTAATAGGTAAATACTGTCTGTCTCATTCCATCTGTCACTCAGGAAGGGAATTGGTGAAAATGAGGTGACGTCTGAGGATCGAGAACATGCAAAGCGCATCGTTTACTCTGTCGTTTATGGGGCAGGTGAGTACAAATGTATAAAAGTTATTTTTATGTTAGAAATTTGAATAGAATAGAATAGATCTTATTGTCATTGTTACATGAACTATGAAACTCAGTTTAGCAGCAAAAACATTTAAAGTGTGAAGATACTATAAAAATATCATACAAAATTAAACTGAAAATATATGCTGAAAAGTTTTGACAATATACAAAAAAACTACAAGAACTACTAAAATATACAAAACGCCAACTCTATACTACAAATAAAAGAAATATATACAACATATAAGGATATATACAGGCAGTATAGCATATTTACAAGACAAATTTAGAAAAAAAACAAAAACAAGGAGCATTGGTTGTGATTATCGCACTGATGTTGGGTGAGTATCGCGTTGTCCATTAACCCCTAAAGACCCAAACACACATCGGCAACCAAAAGCATGTACTGATCTAAAATGTAAAATACCTGTTGAGCCACTAATCCTATCAATCCATGTAAATAATTGGTGTAAAATACAGTTTGTCATCTTTTCATGGTCATCAGATAGACCCATTTGGATGTTCAGAGGCTTCATAGTTACTATGGAACACCGCATCTTCTACAACATTGATTCACCAGTAAAACCCATGGAGTGGATCAATGACAGTGGGTGAACACTGGGTTTATGTTCAATTGGTGATATATTTTACTAATGATGTTCACTTTTCTTTAGTTTTCTCTGTTTTTATTATAATAACCCTCACTTTAATCTGAGCTTTATGAATATCTGCATTATCAGTGAATTAAATATAGTAAAGTAGTTGATTTTCACTTAAAAATGCAAAATACGAAGCATATTAGAATGAATGGTGATAAATCACTTAAGAAATATTAAAATTAGAGATAAAAATTCATTTGGGAACTGTCACATACATAGCACTGGGTCTGTATGGATTAAACTGGGGTGGTGGTTATTCATTACATTGACATTAAGTCGATTTATTTTGTTTTGTGATTTCACTTTTCATGAAATGATAAGCATATTTATTACAATACACTGGAGATGAAAAATGTATGTGCCATACTTATTGTTATTGTATTGTACACATTGTTCACTAAAACACTTGCAAAATGTTTGAAACTTAAAGTCAGTGGATATTTTGATGTTAAATAATTCAGTTTTAGTTAGTTTTACATGTGACAGGTAATGTAATGATAGCGATAATAAAGGTTTAAAGGTTAACTCACTTTATTATCCTCTTAGGGAAATTCATTCTCTGCATTTTTACACCCCCCAGCAGTGTGATGTATGATATCATCATGTATTGTATCATCAATACTAATGATGTTTATTACCTCCACCAAGGAGGTTATGTTTTTGCCAAGGTTTGTTTGTTTGTTTGTCTGTCTGTTTGTCTGTCCGTTAGTGTGCAACATAACTCAAAAAGTTATGGACAGATTTTGATGAAATTTTCAGGGTTTGTTGGAAATGGATAAGGAAGAAATGACAAAATTTTGGTGGCGATCGGGGGTGGGGGGGCCCATTTCCAACAAACCCTGAAAATTTCATCAAAATCTGTCCATAACTTTTTGAGTTATGTTGCACACTAACGGACAGACAAACAGACAGACAGACAGACAAACAAACAAACCCTGGCAAAAACATAACCTCCTTGGCGTGGGGGGGGCCACTGATCAGCCTCGGCGGAGGTCTGCGCTCTCCGAGTGCTTCTAGTTGTAATGTAATTTTATATTGCGATAGCTATCAGTACCAATATCAGTGATATACGTTTTCCTTTTGTGTATTTGTTTACACTGTCAGCTAAAACACTTGCAATATGTTTCACACTTTTACTCATGGCTATTTTTATCTTAACAGAACTGTTTTGCGTTGATTAGATTTACATGTCACTGGTGATTAAACCAAACCAATGGTAGCTTCCACAAGGCAAACTCACAGCACAATAACAATCACAAATGTTTGTGCTTTGTATTTATACTGCCTAAATTGTGATTTGCAAAAAAATGTTTAAAACTTGATGTTTTCATGTTAAATAAAGAACTGAATTTGAATTTCACTGGGCAGAACAATCTAACAATAATAACAGTGATCACAATGTATTGAAATAACTTTTGCATTAGCTGTTCAAATTTTTACTTAGATAGTTTGATGTTAAACAATTTTATCATTAAAAATGTTCTATCTCTATATTTCTTAAATGTGAAATGTACTAATCATAGAGTTTAAAACTGCAAATAACTATATAAACTCTATTATTTTTTCACCACTATATTTAGTTTAGTTTAGTTTAACACATGGATGTCAAACATATTTTATTAAGGGGCCATGTTCCACCCAAATATGATCTCAGTAAAATAATAGCATGAAAACTTATAATTAATGAAAAATCTAAAATTTTCTGAGTGCTGTAAGTTATAGTATGGAAAAGTTTACATTTACAAACTATCCTTACACAAAAAAATGTGAATAACCTGAACATCCATGAACAACCTGAAATTTCTTAAGAAAAAAAGTGCAATTTTAACAATATTATGTCTCAGATTGTCATTTATACATGTGCATTACAACTTTCAGATCCCAGTGGATCTACAAATACCCAAAACATTTAGTAACAGGCATCTGAAACTGAAAAATATAGTATTTACTTTAATGATCAAGACAACTTGTTAAGATTCAGTGACACCGTTGACTGTCAATGTCTTCTGTGTAATTTTTGGACATTGCAAATTCATCCTGTGGGCCAGATTGGACCCTTTGGAGGGCTGGATCTGGCCCACAGGCCGTATGTTTAGCACCCCTATACTAACACATGCATTCTCTTAGAAAGTGAAGTAAGTGATTAACTTTGATGAAGATACAGATATTGATTTAGAACCAACCTGTATTATTTCAAATTCAAACTGATTAAAAAAAAGATTAAAAAAAACCACAAGCCTGGAGTGCTGCGTGGGTATCATTGGCCTTCTTTCCTAGCTTCTGGTGCTCATCAGCGTTGGGATCCAAATACTACTCTGAGTGCCTCAGTTTTTACAAACAACTGATTTAAAAAAAGCTCAATAAGACAAAGTGTTATTTACCTATTTAGTTTGACCTATAAGTAGTTATTGTGTAAAGAGGGAGAGAATGCAAGGAAGAGACAGAAAGAAAGGAAGAGGAGACAGAAAAAAAAGTATGCAGCATTGCAAGAATATGAACACTTTTGCCCAAATATGTCAGGTTATCAGTGTGCAAAGCTGCTGTCCTGTGGGAAAGGTGTTTTCCCATGTATCTTTCATGCATTGGTGCACATTCCTGCCAGAGGAGAGGAGGGGGGGGGGGGGGGCAGAAGAAGATAAAAATAGAAGAAAAAAAATGAGAGGAAGATAAATGTATAATGCACCGTTGTGGACCATCCAGAGGCTTGCCTGACCCATTTCTGGTCCACACACATACATGCTCTCATTAAACACACACATGACCGGGAACAGCACGCTGGATAAATATTGTGCCTGTGTGCGTATGTGTGTCAGTGGACATATGGCAGATCACCGGTAGCGGATTTCAAATGTTGACAAACATGTGGAGACGCCGGTGTCTGTGTAAATGTTTTCTGCGTGTGCATCTACCTGTGACATGAACACGTGTGCTTTCACCTGTATGACATTTTATGGGCCGTCTGCGCTCAGCATCAGCTTTTATTGCTTCTGTCCACTTTGACTGTTTATGTAGGGGTAGAGGGTTTTTCCATAGGTTAACACTGCAACACCAGCGCCTACTGGGATAAGTTTGGACTGTATGAACCAGTCAGTGGAATATGGAGTTATTTCAAATTGAAAACTTCACTGAGAGGCAGAGATCAGGCCTGGTTGTTTCAGAAACTTAGGATCCAACGTATAGTTTATTCTGTTAAAATATAGAAGGTTTACACTATCGTAGCAAGTAGAGGAACTGATGAGACATGATAAAGACAGCAGTAAGCGAAAAATACAGCAACCTACTCATGTTTTTTCTTACTAGTCTCTCCACGTAACCAGGTTAGAAGTGTAAAATGTGCCAATACGCAAGATTATAGCCAAAGCTAATTCCCATCTTTAGTCCCTACATAAAACAACGTAGTTCAGATAAAACAGTACAATCCAGTGTAGTCATTCAACAGACAAGTAAAACACTGTCCTGTTCTTGTAAGGTTATTAAATTAGTAAGTAAACACACACACACACACATATATATATATATATATATATATATATATATATATATATATATATATATATATATATATATATGTATACAGGGTGGGGAAGCAAAATTTACAATATTTTGAGGCAGGGATTGAAAGACAGTGTATGACCAATTAGTTTATTGAAAGTCATGAGAATTTATTTGCCACAAGAAAATTGACATAATAGAAAATGTTTTTATTTTATGTGTCCTCCTTCTTTCTCAATAACTGCCTTCACACGCTTCCTGAAACTTGCGCAAGTGTTCCTCAAATATTCGGGTGACAACTTCTCCCATTCTTCTTTAATAGTATCTTCCAGACTTTCTCGTAATAGTTTTGCTCATAGTCATTCTCTTCTTTCCATTATAAACAGTCTTTATGGACACTCCAGCTATTTTTGAAATCTCCTTTGGTGTGACGAGTGCATTCAGCAAATCACACACTCTTTGACGTTTGCTTTCCTGATTACTCATATGGGCAAAAAGTTTCTGAAAAAGGTATGGATAATAGTGTTAGGTATGATTATGACAATCAATATATGGTTTGGTTTCAAAACAATTGACGTAGTGCCTGCTGAGAAAAAACAACTAAATGTTCATTGTAAATTTTGCTTCCCCACCCTGTATATATATATATATACATACATGTATGTATGTATATATATATACATACATACATATATACATACATACATACTAGGGATACACCGATGCCACTTTTTTCCAGATTGAGTACAAGTACTTATATTTGAGTACTTGCTAATACCGAGTACCAATATGACTACTTAATAATCCCATTCCAGTTCTTAGTTCCTTTTGTAAATGTGCTTTATTGTCATTCTCATTAGTCTGACTAGAACAAAGTGCTGCGACTGACATTTAATCCGTTAGAATGAGCGTTTCTTAATCAATCTACCAGAGGGCGCCGCTCTTAATTAACCATACTGGCTGAATACCATGAAGAAAAGTAAAGTTTTTTGAGAAGAAGAAAGTCAGTAATAATAAACATGGAGATGACAGAGGTAACACTAATGTGTATACTAATGTTGATATTGATGAGGGTAGTTGTCCTAAATCTGTCAGTAGTTTTTCTCTAATCACACAGTCGCTCTTTGAACAGATCCTCTACCGCCACGGTTCCCGGTGGTATTCTCCGTCTGGGTACGCATCTGCAAGCACCTGAAAAACGGATGGAATGTACACAGAGGACGGACAGAACACTCCATCTGTATCCATTTGTGTCTTTAACGTTACTTGCTGTCAGTGTTACTTTTGTCACCGTCATTTATTTTGAAAAATCTCCACCACTGCTGACTTACTCCTCCGCTGCGTAACTGCTGCACTTAACTGCGAATGTGGTATCGATGTGGTTGTATCGGAGTACTTTTACGAGTACAAGTACATACGCTGAGTATCAGACCCGATACCTGATAATGGTATCGGCATCGGTGCATCCCTAATACATACTATACATATTATAGTACTATGATGCTATACATAAAAGGATTTTCCACGTTATTATACTTAAAAAGTTACTGGTCTTTTGTGTTGTTGTTAGTCTTCATAGACCTTTGACAGAACCCCCATCACATGCTATCGATAAAATCTAACTCTGTGGGAAACACTTCAGATATTTAGTGTGAATTGTGTGTATTTAGGCTCCAGTAGCCTGAGGATAAAAACTCCTTTTCGGTCTGCAGTCGACTACCTGATCTCTCGTCTCCGTCTGGTCTCACACAGGTCATTTCGGCTTTTAGTTGAACCGTAGCAGACACTGGACTCAGCTCCTCAGTGAGCAGCTTTAGCGTCCTGGTTGAACCTAACATCATGACAAAGCCTATAGTTATGTTCGATTGAATTAACCAATGAACAGTGAATCGAAAGCATATGGTCGAGATCAGATTGCGCACGAAAACCCGGGCAAAGGGCCAATGGTGAGCTCTCAATTTGGATCATGAATGCGAAGAATGCACTCAGGAACTCGTCAGAATCCGATGCCCTCGAGCGGGTGATGGAGCGCTGTGTTGTATTCATCCTCTCACAGCTCAGTGGGAGAAAACAAACCAAATCACACAAACAAACACTAAATGACTCACTGCCGGGCAACTCAATAAAACCCTCAATAATAAATGTAAAAGCCATTCATTGGAGACATGGAGGGGGTGTGGGATGCATGGGTGGAGAAATCACAAAAGCAAAAGGTCAGAAATGGAGAGAAAATAAGAGGTCTGGACGGAGAAGTGAAAGAGCGAGACACTGTGAGAAAACGGCAAAATGTAGAGTATGTAGGCTAAAGGTATACAGAGGGAGGGGTGGGGTGGGGGGGTGGAGGGCAGAGTAATGTAGGGGAAAGGGGACGAGTGAAGAGACAGACAGAGAGAGGGATGGAAGGAGCTCCTGATCGGCTCAGACAGACAGCGCTTCATGGAAGGATGCGTTGCCATGGATACGGAATACTAAAAGGAAGCTTTCTCTGCAAAGACAATAATCAGGCCAGGGAGGAGGGGCAGAGCGGTGCCGCCAACCGACCAACACACACGTCTATATGTACACAGATAAGTCAGCTAATGAGGTGAACATGAGGACGATGTGAGGAAGGAAAGGACTAATAAAATGATATTAAAGCTGGATCTAGAGAGTCCGCAGGTATCTGGACTTTACTGAACCCATAAAGACCCCCCCCCCCCCCCCCCCCCCCCCCCCCCCCACGACCACCAACCTAAAGCATCTACTGATCTAAAAAGTTTAATATCTGTCGAACCATTAATCCTATCAATACATGTACATAATTGGTGTAAAAAGCAGTTTCACAGTCATCAGATATGACTCATTTGGACATTCAGAGGCTCCGTAGTGAATGTATTTATTTAGTTACAGGACAGTGTGTATTGTGTTCGTTAATACTAATAATAACTAATTACTAATAATTTGCTTTTCTGGTATGTCAATATGGGTGTGTATGTATGTGTATGTGAGGATAAGTGAGGTTAATTACTCTTAAGTGATCTAAGGGACTTGATTTTTCATATAATATGCTGATATGACGCTAAAGAATAGACTATTGTGTGGAGAAGGGGTGGGATTAAATAAATTATACTTCCTCCCACTCCTTTTTGAATATGCAAATGAAGTCATACTTTGCTTGCATGTATATGTTTAAGGTTTTTTTTTTTTTCTCCATGATTTCTTACTGTCTGTTTTATTTCTAAGGACTAAGTAAGATTACTTTGTTTTGCTGCACATTCGAAATAAACTAAACTAATAAAAAATTAATAAATAAATATAGGGGTGTGTACTGGCAAGAATCTGGCGATGCGATACAAATCACAATACTAAGATCACAATACAATGTATCACAGTATATCGTGATACTGTTAAAAAGGCAATTTTTTGTTTGTTTCTTTTTTTTTAATGATTATTTCCTTGAAGAATTGAATTACACCCAAAATAAACATTTTTATTTGATTACAACAGGATCTGATGCTATATCGCAAAATTTTTCTCTGTTAAAACTTAAATTAGATTTTACAGACATTACAGCGTAAGATCCTGTTCAAATGTTTATTTTCTATTACTTCATAACTAACATCATAACATTATTTTTGTGCAGTCCCAACAAAGGAACTAATATCTGCCTCTCAGACAGTAAAAAGTGCTTTTAGGATGCTTCAAATAACTATTATTTAATAAAACACTTAAATAATAATAAATAAAATATAAACAACACAGAAAATGAACCTTCGCAATATCTGCGTTTGAATAAATACCTAAAAATATCGATACAGTACTTTTTAATATCGACACAGTACCGTGAAATATTGCAGAACCGATATTTTCTAACACCCCTAAATAAATACAAAATCTACTGAACATTTTAGGTAATTGGCTCAAAGTTTGGACATTTTTTCAGTTTTTACAACCACTGCTGCTGATAAACAATTATGTCGTACTCAGAGAAATGTTTGTCAGAAGTCTTGGCCTTATATGTGCAAATGTCGTGACGTAACTAGTTATAAAACATAACAAATTAAGCAGGAATTAAAACAGGTTGTAGAAATCCACTCGATTTTTGCCAAAATGAATATAAAGATAGCTTTGCAGCACCTGGAGGGTTCAAATTCAAACTCTTGGAACTATTAGGGTCCAAATACACAAATAAATGAACCAAAGACTAAGAAAAGTGGGTTTAGCAAAATATGACCCCTTTAAGTGAGAAATAGGTGTTGAGTGCATTTGAAAATAGACTTAACATAATGTTTTTGTTCTTTATATCTAATTACTACTAAAGATGTCCTTTTGATGGTCAAACTTCTCCTAATACAAAGGAGAACATGTGAAGTAGGAGGCCCCAGACAAAGGCATGAAGAGGGAAAAAAAAAAAGATTGACAGCGCTTCGAGAGGGGAAATGCAAAGAGCACCAGTAGCAAAAGGTCAAAGGTCACTCCCTAAAATGACCTCATTGAGCAGGAATGTGGGGCACCGGGGACATTCTCATCCATCAGCTCATCCAGTGGAGGCGCTCTCCAGCACCTTCTGTTTCATTCTCCACTCAGGACATACACAGTGTCCAGAAAATGGGACTGGACATCATTTCAAATGTAGATATTCTGCAGAAACATCAACAAATGACCGCTTTCAACAGCATATTTCTAATGACATTTAAAAAGTACAACCTGAAATGTAAGATTAAAAAAAAAAGTCCTGATATCAGTCATTCCATATCTCCATAACAATACATATGATAATACAGAACATTTTGACTGACGTAATAAATGAATAAATAAGTTCAATGAAATAAATCGGCCACATGGATTGAAATACATTATTTTCTTCCTTTTATTTAGAACCTTGGTACAAACTCTTAACCATGCAATAAAGTATATAATGTGAAAACAAGCCTAAGATTTCTGCACAATGCTGTATATATTTGTGCATGTATGTGAGACAAATTGAGATTTTAATTATAAACACTACCTGAAAAGATTAAAAACAAAGTTGATACAAAATTTTAAAATTCAAATGATCAGAGTTTCTTTGATGATCAGATATACAGTCGCGGAAAAAAATATTTGACCACCCCTTGTTTTCTTCAGTTTCTTGTTCATTTTAATGCCTGGTACAACTAAAGGTACGTTAGTTTGGACAGATATAATGATAACAACAAAAATAGCTCATAGTAGTTTAACTTCAGAGCTGATATCTATCCATTTTCCATGTTTTCATGATAATAACCAAAATCACTTCAGTTCTTACATCAATATCTGTGGCATTGTACTGACAAAAACAGTGCTTTTAGGCATTTCATATTTTCTTTTCTGTCTGTTTTAGTCACATGATACATGCAGGAGTTAGTACTGGATTGCATATCCATTGTTTCTGATGACTTTGGATGGTCTAATCATTTTTTCTGAGACTGTATATCTGATTGTCAAAGAAACTCTGATGATTTGAATTTTAAAATTGGCTCTTTTTTTATATCAACTTTTGTTTTTAATCTTTTTCAGGTAGTGTTTATAATTAAAATCTCCAATTTTGTCTCACATACATGCACAAATATGTACAGAATTGTGCAGAAATCTTACGCTTGTTTTTACAGACTGTATGTAAGAATAAAAAAATATGTTAAGTGTTAAAACCAGAAATGTGCAAAAAGAGCAGTTATTATAAATATAATCAATAAAATATGTGGTGCAAAGGAGCAGTTATTGCAATAGTCCAGATTATTTCACAGAGTAATTATTATGGTCCTTGCAGCAGTCTCTTCACAGCCATGGGGAAGGAGCTGTGTTTGAAATAGTAAATAGAAAGATAGAATAGAAAAATTTTGATGACTTTTGTTGGTCTAATCATTTTTTTCCTCGACTGTATAATAGGCACAGGTGTTAGGCAACTGTGAGCTTATAAATAGATAAATGGAACATCCAGAAAAATAAAGTTGAATGACCCCAGTGTGTACACATGTTGTACAACAGAGAACACAAACTAGAATAATGAACCCAAACCCAAATTGTGCTTTTGGGTTTCTCTTGTGGTCAGTGTGAATCTCCACACAGCTCCCTCCTGACCCTCTGCACCAGCTTTCAGGCTGTTGGCATGACAGTACTCATCACCACCCACACATCCACACACACACACACACACACACACACAGACACACAACCCACCAAGCTCCAAACCACAGACACACACCCAGTCACTGTGGCAGCCATTAGCTCAACCCTTTACATTTCAGTATTGATTAGTTTTCCACCTCCTAGCCTTGTCTTGTGCTCAGTGGACACCTTAAACACCACAGCCGTGCACACATACTCACATGGTTTTATCTATACAATACACAGACGGGCTCACACAGAAACCCTGCAGTCTTCCCCTAATCCTCAACCACTCTGCTCTTATCTCGTCCTCTTCTATCCCTCATCCTTCCCTCGGCTCCTCTTTTTTTCTTTTTTCTATAGGTTTCTCTTACCCTCTGGTCCAGTTTGTCCTCTGTGCTTTCTGAAGCTTTCAACCTGACTCTCTACCTCTGGCCTCTCCCAGCTCTGTTTCAGTCTTCTGTTAGATGTGACAAAGAAAGTGTTGGTCCATTTAAACATCTGGGATTCATTTGTGAGTTCAAGGTGAAGAAATAAGGTCATTCAGCTACAGACATAACCCCACCACCAGCCTGTACCCTTAATGGTAGAAAGTCATACTCTACATACTTTTATCAACTCCTGAATAATGTAACATCTACATGGTGACTAAAAGCTATATAAACCATTTCCTCATTAGAATATCCAGAAATAAATGATCAGCAAAATCACCAGTTCAACACCATTCAACACCCAAAGAGTTAAACTCAACACTTTCAAAGTGTCTATATTGGTCCACAGTACGTAGAGTTCAAACTACTGCTGTGGAAAGTGTTAAATACTTGACAGAGTTGCAGCAACTCTCTCTCGAGTTGACATTTAAGACTAGTAAGCACAGATGCATATGTATGTGTGTGTGTGTGTATATATATATATATATATATATATATATATATATATATATAAAAAGAAGTAATAGGACATTTTACATAGATTCCAAGAAAAACTTTGGAGAAAAGTCCTCTGACATTAAGGATATTTAAGCTAAAATTTATTTTAGCACTAACCTTGAGTAGCAGTAGCCTTAAGCGCTCTCTGAAAGCAGATACAGATTGTGGAATTTTATAGTATTATTAATCGTATCTCACACAGAAGGTCACAGAAGGAGAGCACACCAAAACTGTTTTTTTCCCCTAGTTATAAGATACTTTTTTTTTTTTTTTTTTATCACCCTGCATGTATGCACTGGAAAAAATCTAAATCTTACCAAGTGTATTTTTCTCATTTCTATTCATAATATCTCATCACACTTGAAATAAGACATAATCACCTAAAGAATAACTTTTCAGTGAGATGTAAGAACTTATTTTTAGACAATTGATTTTGAAAATCTTATTTCAAGAAATCTTACCATGATAATTTTCACTTGTTCCATAGGCAGATTTTTTTTTTTGCTTAATTCATGACAGAATCCTTTACGTTCTTGAAAATGGCTCATCTCCAGCTGCTGTCTACCGCAACCTTAATCCAGTGGGATACGGGGATGTTGTGCAGTTGGAGGACTGGAGGGTATCTTTGTACCATTTCTCTAACCTGTATATTTCCCTCCACAAGTTCAAAGCAGGAGATCTGTTTCGGAAGGCAATTACACTTCTTGCATTCTAATTGCATGGCTAGACCACCTGACTGTCATATTCATGATTATTGTTCAATTCCTGTCAATTGGCACATGTGAGTATGTGTTGGTTGGGAACTTTTTCTTTCCCAGGATCTTACAAAGACAATGGAGGTGGAATGGACTGAGATATCTTAAGTTCCAAAGATAGCACCTCCAAGTCTCACACTCATACAGTAAGAATGAAAACAATTGACCCATAAACAGCAATCCTTATTTGTGATGAAATCCCATGCACACACCATTGTCAGTAACCATCTGAAGGAGCTGCTGGCCTTTAATCTGATGTGCAATTTCCATCTGTAGACCGACAACTACCAAGGTAGCAGACCTTACCCATAACATTTAGTTTGGCTCCATCCATACTAACAGATGGTGCAGGCTGACCTGTCATTGGATCTGACTGGACTTCTGTCTTCTTGAAATTCATTTTAAGGCCAAAACCCTTGGCAGCTATGACCCTAAGTGTTCTGTTAACATTAACACATTTCATTAACCCTTTTAAGACTGCCATTATAACAGGCCACCAAGGTGTCTCTGTGTTTTCTTTGCAATAAGTGTCAGAAAATGTCCTTTTTGTAAATTCTTTTGCACCTTTGTTTTCAGGAAGAGCTTAACTTTCAATATCTGGCCATTAATTGTCATTATTATAACAATAAATGCTTAAATCAGTGTGTTTTAGTAAAAAAGAAAAAAACATACTTGAAGTTTTTAGCATATGTATTATCAGAAACAACTGTAAATGTCCATAACAAAACTTTCAACTAGTTCACATCTGCTCAAACATGCTTTTTGGTCTTCAACAGTCTGTGTCCATATTATGGCTTCGTATTTTTTGTTATTTCCAGACATTTTTTAGCCTGTGTGGAAGTCTCTGAAACAGTTCCTTTCTCCCTGTAGTACAGTCCCACATTGCTGCCGTAAAGTGTTATATAGTGTCAGAAAGTCTGAAGCTTTGTGGACTGTACAAATGGTTCAGGAGTTACAGTAGTTTGAATGCTGTTAAGTGCAAAATGCAGCGCCAGAGAGATTCCTGTTGTTAAGGGCTTAAACATAATGTGAGTAAAACTTAAATACATGTGAAAATTAGTTCTGCCCGAGTCACGTCATTTAACAGTATAAAAGTGGACTGTGACGTTAGTGGTTTGACTGCCACATTGAAGCCTCGACTTTGGCTTTTTGATCATTTCTGTCCTCCAATTTGACTGGAGTCTGAGATGACCAAAAGGATGTTAATGATCAGCAGTGGTTTATCAAAACTGCTGCTAATTTCCTAAAAACAAGGACCACACTGCTAAACAAGTGGTTCCAGGCACAACAAACCCCGCCCCTCACACGTATTGTAGCTTATTTTGGCATCGATCCAGCTGATGTCATCATGTCTTTGTGTGTGCTGATGTCAGCATATCAGTTGCCTCTATATGTGTGCCAAGTTTGAAGTAAACTGAAACAAAATAGATGTTTTTGTAGACATGTGAAATTTCACCCATTATAAGTAAATGGGAGAAAAAAAAAAGATTTTAAAAATTCATAAAAAATTTTAACTTTTACCTACTTTTCCCAAAATGTAATCACAGCTATTCTGGGTCACTGGCAATCTATAAACCAAATTTGGTATGAATTTAACAAATAGTTTTGCTGCTACAGATATGTGAAATTTCGGCCATAGTAAGCAAATGGGGAAAATAAAAAGGATTTTAAAAATTCATAAAAAATTGAAACTTTGACCTATTTTTCCCAAAATCTAGTGACATCTATTCTGGGTCACTGGCAATATATAACTCAAATTTGATATGAATTCAACCAAGAGTTTTGCTGCTAGAGACATTTGAAATTTCGCCCATTATAAGTAAATGGGGGGGTAAAAATTCATAAAAAATTTTAACTTTGACCTACTGTTCCTAAAATGTAATGAGATCTATTCTGGGTTACTGTCAATCTACAAACCAAATTTGGTATGAATTCAACCAATAATTTTGCTGCTAGAGTGTTACAAAACAAGCAAACAATCAAACCAAACCAAAAACAATACACTTGCCTCCCCTTCGGGTGGGGTGGGGGTAATGAAATACAGTGTGAAGCGCCATAAAGCCATTTCAGCTACTTGATGGTAACACATTGCAGTCCTAGAGAACACACAAATTACCACCTGCTGAGCTATTGAGCTGATTTGTTGCATAACTGACTACTAGTAAAACTTCTGAGACAAAACTATAGCAGAGCTGTCTGGAAAAAAAGAAACGGTTCATTCAATAAAGTCGATATAGCTCTGAGTCTGACTCAGCAGGCATGCTATCGTAGGATTTAGGACTTTTTCAGGTCACATTTGCCTGAGAGACTCCTAGTAGTGTAAATGAAATCTTGCACATTTACTGAGTCACACATGTTGATATTTGTAGGTCCTGATCGTCTGTCTGGGATCCTTGGTGTTAGTGTGGAGCAGGCCCGCCGCTTCCAGGACAGCTTCCTGCAGACCTACAAGGAAGTCCCGGTCTTCATTCAGAGGACCATCCATCAGTGTCAGGATCAAGGTCTGTATATGTCAAAACTTTTATTTATTTTTTCCCCAGAGTAATGCTTGATGGCAAAATGTAAATTAGTGGATAATAGATGGCAAGTTGTCAATGCTAACACATTCAAATATGTAAATGAATCAAAATGTTTCCACCCAGTATGCAGTTGTGTTTATATTTTGTTTAGGGCTTTCACTCTTGTCTCACACCACTTACTTGAGATTCCACATACACCCACACCCTGCATGGATTCCTGTGTGTATGTATTTGGCAGAGAGAGAAGAAGATGTGCTTGCATTGGCAGGAAAAAGACAAACTGCCGTGGGTCAATACTTGAGGGGCGGTGTGGTGGATGAGGGCTAGGATGGGCAGTAGCTGATCAGATGAGACACTCTATTTATATTCCAAGCAAACTGCCAACACAGCACATCTGAGACTTGAACACACTCACACAAAATACTGTAAAGTCTGCACTTTAACCCTCGTTGCGTGTAGTGCGTGAGCCCAGAGTCGAAAGGCATTGGGATGAGGTCAGTCTGCACCAGTAGAGGTCCTGTACTCTGCACAACTGAAGACCAGTTTTAATGTTTGGATCTCACCCTCTGGCTTACTGTCTAATCCCGGTCGTAACTGTATCTCAAGTGCGCTGCATCAGCTTCCCTCTTACCGATAAATCAGCGATGAGTTACTGAGTAATCCAATTAGTTCCAAGTCAAATTAGGCCAATTGTGCCAATACAGATAATAAGACATAATGTAATTGTGGTCTAATGATGCTGCTGCCAAGAATAGCAGCTCCTTAATGAATTTATCTTAAACTGATATTGACTAAAAATCATATCTTGGTATTTTAACCCTGTACCCATTTTAGGTACAGGGTTACATTTAAAGGTTCAAGGTTCACTGTTACTTTATTTTTACCAAAGGGTAGATTTGTTGTGCAGCCAGAGTGATTGCATTTGGCAGTACAACAAAATACACATTGAACCTGTTAGGCAGGTACTTGATCGAGTGTCAAGACAAAAAGTGCTCAGTGTTCCACCATTCATCAGTATAGCAGCATGGATAAGTAAAAGGATAAAATAAATAAATAAGATCAAATAAATAAAAACAAGATGCAATAAAACACAGTAAAACCTCAAGAAGATAAAAACAGTCTCTGGGATAAAAAACCAGGATAAGAACATAAAATTTAAAAATTAGAAGTCACAATAATAATAAATGGAGCAAAGAAATAGGATAAATAACTAAATAAGTAAATAAAGCGCAATGTCACTATTTCTTATTGAGCTCAGTGATTTTACGCAGCATTCCAGGCAACCTGTAACTTGTGTTTTTCCAACCTTCTACCAGTGAAAATGCACTGGAATGGGAGTCAAACCCGTGACTTCCCACCCGTGAACTTTTACTAGATTGATGTACTCCCAGTTCCGAGCTCTGACGTCACATAGCCCATGAAACAACAGTGGCGGCCCCCCATGGATGTGGTGTTTATGCAAATTGTTTATTAAAACAAGGTACTGCTCTAACATAATTTATCCACAAATGTCATGCATAATCAGCAACTACTCTAGCGTCAGGACAAGAATAAATTAGTACCAAACATACAAATAACGTAACGTAAAAGGTATAACAGCTTCAATTGCCTTATGCACTGTTTTTCCTCCTCTGTTTCCCTCAAATAAGCGAAGAGCAAACACCTCTGGGATAGAAATGACTGTAAATGAACATAAGCTCCGTACGGTCCACCATGCTGGTTTGTTTACATCTAACTACCACAATTCCTTGCACTCAGGCAGTTTGGTGTGACTTGCCTGGAACCATACAAAGTTGTGAGTCGTGGTTTGAAGTTGTGACTTACGGGCTCAAAAACCTGCCTGGAACGCAGCATTAGTCATGTTTCAGTCACATTAAAGGGCAAAATAGAAAATGTTCACTTTCAGATGTAGTCTAGTACATGTATATAGACCTTACTTTTCTGATAATACAACCCTAACTAGAACCATAGCTGAGGATTAGGGTTCCATGAAAAGTTAAGGCTGGAAAATGTTGGGTGAATGGCTGATACACAATATATATGTGCTTAATAAATTTATTTCAGGGTTTCTGTGGGTCATTAAAAAGCATAAAGTCATTAAATAGATTTTGTGGAAATTAAGGCCTTAAATGGCATTAAAAAGTATTACATTTGATGTCCAGAGGCATTAGAAAATTAAATACACTTGATGGGGGAAAAAAAAAACCCCATTGTTAATCATTGTTATTTTGATTTTATAGGCATTTAATAATTTTCAGTGGAAGTATAGTGTGATGATTGACAGGAAGAACCCTTTAATTGTCTCTTGTTCATGGCCGATGCACGAAGTCACAACACCGGAGGCTTGGAATGCAATGGGCTGTGAGCGTGCTCATGCTGTGGCAAAAGAGCAGGTAATATTAGCAAATGTTGTAAAAATGGGAAAATGCAAGTTTCAGCAGAAGTGATTGGAGGAGGAACTATTCAGAATCTGGTTAAAGCCTGTCGACGGTAAACTGACATAAAACTGTATCTGCAGTTGGACATGGGCATTGAATTTGTTTAAAGTGGTATTAAAAAGCATTAAATTAGATTTGCTGATACCTGCAGAAACTCTGTATTAGAACACTATCTATCCATCTGTCCGTCTGTCTGTCCGTCCATCCGTCCCATCATCCCAGCGGTGTGGTTGGCATTTTCAGTGAGCAGTGTTAATTTGGCGTCATTTACAGTATGGATCTGGTAAATTTCCACCCATTCTTTTTCCTTCTTCCTCACCTGCTGAATTAACCCTTCTCAGCCTCTGTTTATTGAATCAAAAATATTTTCTGACAGACAGCTCTTCTGCAGTTGTGGCAGCGAAGTTACTGTAAGGAGACTGTCAAAGGATGTTAAATAACTGTTCCATGATGCGTAACGTATTACTGTGTCAGTATGTCAGCAGTAGCATTCGCTTGTTGAGTTTCACCCTTCCTTCTTATCTTTACTTTCCCCTCTTGTGCAAATATGATCAGCCCAAATGTCAAAGTCAAGTGTTCACGTGTGCAAACTACCTGGTAACGTCATGGGGGCTACGTCCACTTATACAGACTGTGGTATTTAAACTGATGTCTTACTGAATCAAACACAGAATTACTGAACTTTTATGTTTTTATGAGAAGGTTATTTTGAGACAGCAGTGGGCCTCAGGAATAGGAGACATGCAAACCCTGACACTACACAGAAGAAATGTTTAGTGTAATATACAGTCGCAGAAAAAATTATTAGACCATCAAAAGTCATCAAAAACAAGGGTTATGCAATCAAGTACTAACTCTTGTGTGTATCATGTGACTAAACAGACAGAAAAAAAAAACATGGAATGGCTAAAAGCACTGTTTTGTCAGTACAATGCCATAGATATTGATGTAAGAACTGAAGTGATTTTGGTTATTGTCAAGAAAACCATGGAAAATGGATAGATATTGTCAGACTTTGACCTGAAGTGAGGGTAGGTTGCCAAAAGGCTGCCTGGAAAAAGTCCAGTCTGGTCTTAAAACTAAAGCAAAAACAATAAGACAAAGTCCATTTGATTCAAAAAAAAAAAAAAGGTGAAGAGCTTTATTGCTCTTAAATGCATCCAAGGAAATAAGCACAAAACGATAATAACAACAAAAAATAACACAGGTCAGCACAGCCCTTCTCTAACTGCCTAAGCAATGTCAGACCCCCTCCATTTAAAGGCTAGGCCCCTCCCATTGGACCATACCATTTGTAATTGGCACCAATTTAAACATTTCATCAAACTACATACGTTATTTTCCATAGTTAAATCAGAAAACAGTTTATGTGTTTTAAACTCACATCAAAAGAGTCATCTTATTAGTTATATCATTTACATACTCTCTTTAATACTCAGAAAAACCTGGTATGGTGCAGTGTGACAAGCTGAGCCTATTTTCCTCGTTACACTAAGGCACTATAAAAGGCAGCCTGATGCTCCCCTTGGGTCCTTTTCCACTGCCCAGAACCAGGAAGCACTATGGTAAGTAAAGAAGAACACATAATTAGGAACAAAATTTCACAATCTAGAACCTAACATAATTAAAGACCTAATTCAAAACTTATTTGTGTTTGTGTGTGTTTTTGTATGATTTCATGGAAAAAACAGCACAGGAGACTAACTTAGGTGTTTAAATGTAGCCCAGTGTGTGCACCCACCAAGCTATGAATAGTAATGCTACCTGGCTATTGTTTGCCATGTGGAGGAAGTGAATGTGTGGTGTGTGGTGTGTGATTAGTGGCAGGGGTGACTGCCACAGATATCAACTCTGAAATTAAACTACTATGAGATATTTTTGTTATCATTATATTTGTCCAAACAAATGTACCTGTAGTTGTACCAGGCATTTAAGGTGGGGTAGGAGATCTTGGAAAAACAGTTCAAGCAATCTACATTTTGAAAATACACAATTCAAAAGTCCAAACCCCTTTCTTCAGGCATCCCCCCCAAAGTCACGCCTCCAGAGTACTGGCATGCGCAATGCTTGTTCCTGAGTGTTCACGAGCGCTGCACAGCATCAATTCGCCCGGCTCCGACCCCAGCTCCGGCTTGCTGATCCATGCTTACATCATTCAGTCTCCTCCAACACCCCCACTCTTACAGAATAGCCCCAGTTCATACCTATCTGGCTAATGTTACATTCCCTAGTGATTTATGTTAGTGACAAGACAGTTTGTTGGTGAACTTTTCATCCTAATAATAATAATTATAGGAATAATAATACATCGGTTTTATATAGTGCTTTTCTAAGTACTCAGACGCTTTACAATAAGCAGCCAAGGGACGAACACACAGCATACGGCGTAAAACAGATACAGAGTTAATACAGAAGGGCAAACAAAGAACAAATACTCAAGCAAAAAGGTAGAGACACATACAGAAATATATAGCTAATATAGCCAAGTTCTGGCTCTGGCTTTGTTTCCTGTACAAGTGCTCTAAACCTCTGAGATTGATACACGAAGAGGGGTACATGCAGAGGGGGGAGGGACAAATGGCAGTTGAGTTTGATAGACATATCACTATTCAATAATTTCCACGGGCTGGTTAAAATGATTGGATGGTGTTTTTTCAGTCCTGTCCGTTCCACAGGTGACTAAATTTTTTTATTTTTGTGTTAGAGCATTTAATTAATTAGTTGTAATTGGGGTGTGTAGGGGATTTTAAGCTATGGCGTAGTAAAAAAAAAAAAAATGCTCCAGGGAAACTTCTCCTACCCCACCTTTAAAATAAACAAGAAATTGTAGAAAACAAATGTGGTCTAATAATTTTTTCCATGACTGTAGGACTATATGGACATAAACAGCTCTGTCTCAGTCTGTGTCCGCTGTGAAACTGTATCATAACTCTTTAGAAAATCTATATCCTGCCATTAACCAACAAGAAGCATTAAAAACTAACCTTGTGTTGAGGTAAATTTCAAGTATTGGATCAGGGAGGATGTTTACTGTGGCAGACACGGAGGCGGACACCTTTGTCACAAACACGGTCCGACCATCGCACTCAGACAGGTACTACATCACCCACGGCAACCTGTCACCGCCGACACTCCCCGTGCTCGCCAGCGTTAGCGGTGCGTCAGCTGTGTAATCGAAGTGACCCGATGGGCTAATGCTTCCACAGATCAGTGTGGAGGCCTCCGCGTTCTCAGGGGGCAGAGCGATGCTGCGCCAACCGTTATCTTGAATTCAGCTCATCTCCATGGTGATGCTCTCATCAGAGACGGCGGCGGGATGTCTGTGGCCAAGCTCGTCCTACACTCTGCCTGCCTCTCATTCTGTCGTACTCTGTGTTTGGTTTCGTGTCGGCTCATACTCCTCTCTGTTTATCTCTCTTCTATTAACTGGCCCTAACCATAAATTCTGGGTTTTCAGTTTGTTTCTTTTAGTCCCTGCCCGTCATTCTGCTGTAATACTCTAATCTCAGTTGGCAAAGATGAGACGAGGCTCCGTGTCAGTGTGACTTAGGTTCACAGATTCATACGTCCACACCGAGTTTAGAATTGATCAGTATGTGATATAGCAATATTTTCTCTGCAGACCTAATAAGAGGTTAGCCAGGTTCCTATATAGTATGTAATTTGATTTTAATGAGTTCCAGGTCTGGATCAGAACAGAAAAGGTATGGAAAAATATTTCTGTGGTCTATCTGTAGCTGTTATTCTGGTTTCTATAATATTAAGCTCTAATTCCGCAAAATGAGCTGATATTAACCCTTCATACAGGGTTCCTACGGGGTCTTAAAGAGTCTTAAAAGTCCTGAATGTACAAATCTGCATTTAATATCTTAAAAAAGTCTTTAAAAGGTATTAAGTTTGATATGTTAGATCTTAAGCTGCCAAATGTCAAAGCTGCAAACAAAGTAACATTATTCTACTCAGTTCCACTCGTTCCAACCCAAATATTTACATTGAATTTAGGAACCAATTATCGCAAATTTTACAGCCCCCAGTGAGAAATGACTCAGAATGGTAGGAATCAAGGCGTTGGAATAAATAAATGCATTTTCCTAAATTCTAGGAGTCAAGAATTTTTGCCAGTATGGCACTGAAATGGGCATTAAATTCAGCTGTAAGTAGGCAAGGCAAATTTAAAATGGAAAATGGAAGTAGTCTTAAAAAGGTCTTAAAAAGTTCTAAATTGAACTTGTAGAAACCCGTAGGAACTCTGTTTATAGGGCACTCATGGAAATACTCTGAAATTCAAAATTTCAACCTTAGTGTTTTATTGGACGTCGTCATCTACCTCCTCGTCTGTTGCCATGACAACAGTCTTCCTCCTCTTGCCATAAAACATCACAGCTGCACTTGCTATAAAGTAAACACATGCAATAAAACAACTGTTATAAGGTCATAAACTGACAAAAAAAATCACTCATATTCACTATTTACAACTTCAGAATATCTATATAAGCTCTCTGAATCAGTGTATGGTGTTAGAAAAACCAACATGCTTCTTGACCTCACTGTGGCACGGGATTGGCCCATATTTAATGTTTGCTGAAATTACCAAAAATAGTCACTTGCCCAATAAAGGGTTAAAAGGAGACTGTTTAACCCTATAATGCTGAACGTATCTTATTTGATACATTAGTTTTGAAGCCCTTTACATGATCGGTGTGATATTTTTTTTCTTAAAAAAACTGATGTATACAATTAGATACATGCAATACACAGATAATCCACCAGGGGGGAGGAATTCATTCACCAGAGGCCTTTCCAGTATCACTACAAGATTGTCATTAATGAGGAAGGAGGCAGAACTTTGCCAATTTTGAAAAGTAATTACCAATTTGTGAGACATGTTTTTGTTATATTATGTTTTTGTTTGTTCAAAAATAATAATATTTGAGCATTGAGACCTGATGTGTCAAATATGATACAAAATTGAAAATCTTACATGGAAATTGATATTTGAAAAAAAAAAAAAACTCTTTTTTTGTTTGCTCAGAAGGACCAATAAAGGCTCCGGTTTCAAAGAACTGGAATTTTCTGTCAATAATTTAATGGTTCAGGCTTTTCAGGGTTAAAAAGCATTTGGAGCAGGCAACACAAAGTATGGTGTTCTATGGATGGACTACCAACGAGCCTGGTTTAACTTAGCTGTTTTCTGTCATCCATGCATCTTATCATCTCAGTGCTCAGTACTGGTCCAATTGGACATTCAGGCAGATGCTTCATTATACTGAAGTCAAAGAGTATTGAATGAACCGCAGTGATGCCAGATACTGTGGTGAAGCAGCACCCAGAGCTAAAACAGCAGATAAACATCAGTCACTGCCACTGATATATCATCGTATTTACCAATAGGACTGGTAGTCAGACAGACCATAGTGATGTCTGGCCTGTTGATCGTGTACCCCCACATGAAACCCTGTATATGCAGATCCACCTCAGCCCATTTTGTTGAAAATGTTAAGGTGATTGACAGTGTGGCATGAAAGACAGAGAGCAAAAGGATGAAAAGCACAGTGGAGATGAGCAACCCAGATGAGAAAAGCTCAGATGTAGTAATAAGTTGTGAATTGTATTCCATAAACTACAATAAATGCCTTCATAGCTGGGTTTTCTGAAATGATCCACACTCTGCTTGACACCCACACTCTTTGATATTAAGATAAAATGGATCCACCATTCTGGTTCAGTCTGTCCTGTTGTTCTTTGTGTCTTCTGTGTTTCATTGATGTATTTGGGTCGAATGCCATCCCTTCACTTGTAAAGACCCAGAGAAAAGCCTTCGATGAACAGAAAGGGAAGCACAGATATTTAAAGAAAACACCATATTCCAAGAACGAAGGCAGACACAGGGAAAACTAGACCTGCATATATACTGTCGCAGAAAAAATTATTAGACCATCAAAAGTCATCAAAAACTATGGTTATGCAATCAAGTACTGACTCCTGTGTGTATCATGTGACTAAAACAGAAAAAAAAACATGGAATGGCTAAAAGCACTGTTTTTGTCAGTACAATGTCATAGATAGTGATGTAAGAACTGAAGTGATTTTGGTTATTATCAAGAAAACCATGGAAAATAGATAGATATCAGCTCTGAAATTAAACTCTTATGAGCCATTTTTGTTATCATTATATTTGACCAAACAAATTTACCTTTAGTTGTACCAGGCATTAAAATGAACAAGAAATTGAAGAAAACAAGGGGTGGTCTAATAATTTTTTCTGCAGACAGAGGTTCCACTGTTGACTATTTAGAATTAATGGACGGAGGAACCACAATATCAGCATTGGTTTTTTTGAAGCTAGTCGTTTGTGATTCCGTCATTATCATGTTGGCTTTTTGGAACTGGAAGTGACCATATTTGGAGAAATGAGGTGTGGGACTATGAGGGGTCTGCGATGTGGCTGAGGGATTGTGGGTAAGCTGATGCTAAACTCTAATTTACTGATTGTGGACGATGGTAAACTACATCAAACACTGCATAATGAAGTCATTGTGCAGTCCTGTTGGTATTGATGTGAGGTTAGCTATTAACCACAACTATATTTGAGTTGTCTGTCAAGAAAAATGCATTTTATCAAAACTCAAAAAGTCTCAAATTGTTCAAAGTTATTTTATTATGAGAGTTAGCAGAATAATAAACTAAACAACTTGGATTTCTTCACTTATTCCACTTCATACCGGAGGTGAAAATGTAGTTTTGTTCAACATTTGGGTTAGTTGGGACTCAATAGAGGAGTTAAGATGAAACGAGGTGCAACCAAATATCAATCCAACTTTAGTTTTAGCTATTTTCTTTATAAGTAGCCTTAGAAGCCTCAGATTAGCATCATCCGCTCCCAGTTCTTTGTGTTGTTGAAGATGATTTCATGGCATTTTCATGCACCACCTATAGACAAGAAACATCACCACTGTGACATCAGGACTGGTTTTTGGACAACTATTTTATTTTAGAGTCTCAAGTTCTGGCTGTTATTTTTGTAGTTTTGGCACCATATTTGGAAAAGTGGGTGGAACCAGAGATGGAGCAATTCTTAATGAATAGGCTAACCCGGTGGTTCTCAAACTTTTTACAGTGGAGAACCCACTGAAAAATACTTTTTTAGCCACGTACCCCCAGCTCTCGCTTCAGTATTTTTAATTGAAAAAAAATTGGGCAAAATTTGTTTCTGTGCCAAAGGTGTCTGTTTATATTTTCAAAACTTTGTAAACAAATATGTGTTTAACTGTAATATATAAAAGATAACACATTTTTTAAAGTAAATTTGTGTGCAAAATATAAACTGAAAAGTGCCCTCTTTCATTGATAAGAAAAATAAATTGGTCATTAATTAATAAATGAACCTTTCATCAACAAAAATAATTACTTGGCTACTAAAATAACAGACTGATCTCATGAAATTGTGTTGTACATCACGCCAGTTCTTATGGCATTTGGCTTGCTATGCGTACACATTTTCATCCTTTCACGTGTTGTTCAACACCATTTGATTGCGTGTCAATTTACACCAAGATCTCCAGTTTACATATCCGTAACTGCTAACCCTAAACCAAGCCCTAACCCTAACCGCTAATTGCATGGTATTTGATGTGGTGTGAACATACACATGGAAAGCTTATAATACGTACAGATAGCACACCAATTTAAAGGAGCGTGTACATTTACACAATCCATGATATCATGTTGCAAATAAACTCATTTTGAATAATATAAAATAGATTTGTTCTTAAAATGTTACCCAAGCTTAAACAAGATGATTGACAATAAAACTATTATATGAATGTATTTATTATTGTGTTTTATATTTCAGTATTAATTTTCATTATTCATTCATTCATTTTCTGAACCTGCTTTATCCTCACTAGGGTCACAGGGGTCGCTGGAGCCTATCCCAGCTACTTACGGGCAAAGGTGGGGTACAACCTGGACATGTCACCAGTTCATCGCAGGGCCGATTCTCATTATTTATTTTGTATTCGGTACATGATGACTTATTTAGTGTATTTTTCCAGAAGATTTTCAAGTACCCCCTGGGCTTCTTCCAAGTACCCCTGGGGGTGCACATACCCCACTTTGGGAACCCAGGGCTAACCCTTATGCTGACAGAGACACACAGACAGACACCTTTGCTGTGCTGATCACCTACTGTCAGTGTCCGCTGTACCTGCAGTGGAGAATGAATGACTGTTGGTACCAGTAATGGTGCCTATTCATGCTGTGAAAAAGCACCATTACTGGAAAACCAGCCTATTGAGCATGAAAGACACACATTCCAGTCTGATTCACGGTCATACCTCTCCATAGACGGAAATAGCAGCAGTGTGATGTGTAATCACTGAAACACAATCAACCCCACATTCCCGTTATCGGGCCCCAGAACAAAGGTCACATTCCTGGTGCAAAGGTCACATGGAAGTGTCATGGGTCAATTCACAGTGAGTTTTTGTGTTTGTTAGTATCTCTCGTGTACTTTTTTTGTCCTATGCATTTATACTTGCTCTGGGAAGAGGGTCATTCAGGTTTCATGCCCTGGTTGGCTTTCCTCATAGTAAGGGGTTGCACAGGGATTTAGCTCTAAATCCTGGTCTATTGTCCTGCTGGTGGAATGTACTGGTCCACTGTGTGTCGGACAGTGTGCATGTGTTGGATACTCACATATGATAATGCATGGGAGTCAGTTAGTGTATTATGAATCACATCACCACACTTACACTTTTTTGTTTGTATACTGGCGATGAGTGATTTTTTATTTTTTATTTTATGTAGTGTGTGTCGTGTGTGTCACATTTTGTATGTATAGTGTGTTTATCGCATGTCTATTTTTTGTTAATGTAAGAGTAATAAATAGTCAAAAACAAGATGCCATATTATCATCTCTTGATGTTAATTAGATAGTTATTACTACCTCTTTAACGCCAAACTATTAGCAATAACTTGCTGTTACCACGGTATCAGTAGTCGCTTTTCCATTGTCCCTCAAATTGCGGGAACAGAGCTGGCACATAAAAATTTACCTAATGGAAAAATGACAATTTCGCCAAAACTCGTTTTTTGATTAAAAGTTTTTGAGCTGGCAAGAGGTGGTTTTTCAGGCGTAGAACAATTGTCACATGACTTTAAAAAAAAAAAGGATGTTGGCAGATGTTACAACAAGCGAAGAGGAAGAGTTTTAAAAGAAACATGGTGCGGTATGTGTGGACACACCAGGATAAATAAATGCACCTTGTTTTAACTGCAGTGAATAATGGGTGTTGCAACCATATTCATGATATACGTCTTGTTGTTTTTCCACTTGTCAAGGTCATGTGCTTACCATCATGGGTCGGCGGCGCACCCTCCCTAACATTAACTCCCCTGACTGGGCTGTCCGCATGCAAGCTGAGAGACAAGCTGTCAACTTTGTGGTCCAAGGTAGGGGGGTGATTGATATTTAGATGTCACACTCAAATGGATGGTAGGATTTATACTGAGACTCTGTTTCTTACTGAAAAATGTGATGAACATAATTCAACTCCACTGAGCCACCTCTAATTCTAAGTCCAAAACGATCAGGCGTTAAAATAATCCATTATATATCATTGTGTTTTGAAATATTCAGACTCTTCAGTTCAGTTTTCAGTAATTTTAACCCATAAAGACTCAAACATCCTATCAATACATGGAAATAATTGGTGTAAAATGCTGTTTTTCATCTTTCATGGTCCATTTGGACGTTAAGAGGCTCCTCAGTTACCATGGAAACACCGTCATCTTCTACAATATTGATTCACCAGTAAAACCCACAGAGTTGGATCAATGACAGTGGATGGGCACACTTGTTTTACGTTCAGTTAATGATATATTTTACTGAAAAAGCCACTTTTTCTTAAGCTGTCTCTCTTTTTGATATAATAACCCTCAAATGTAATCTCAGCATGATGATTAAAGTACATGATCAGTAAATTAAATATAGAGAAATACCTGATTTTTACTGAAATAATGCACAATGCAGGATAATATTATGATAAATGGTGATGAATCACTTAAGTAAAGGTTAAATTGAGAGAAAATTTTATGTGGGAACTGCCACCAAAGTAGACTGGGTCTTTATGAGTTAAGTGACTATTTGCTGAAAAATAAAAACACTTTTTAAAAATATAATTCAGTGTTGTTGTGTTTATTATTAGTAATTCATACTGTATTTCATATTATTTCTCCATTTTTTACAGGTTCTGCAGCTGATCTCTGTAAAATGGCCATGATCAGAATCTTCAACCTGCTCTGCTCTTCCAGATCACTGTCTGCCAGGTTTAAACACTAAACACTCAGTTCACACGTTGAAGACTACCAAACCTCATAAACACAACAAGCCACTGTTCCTGTCTTGTTGTACAACTTCCCAAGAACCACTGACTCATACTCTCCTGCTCTCAGAATCGACACAGGCAAAACATGGCCATACTTATTTTTATATCTGGAACTGGTTGAGTCTGTGATGCCAAAACACATAAACATTTGTTCAGTTTTACAGTCAAATAAACATACAGAGTTGAGGGGTTTCCCCAAATGTTTGCGGCTGTTACATGCCAAAGACTTTAGAGTAAACAAATACCATCAGCAGACATCAGAAACTAGTGACACTGGGGGTGGGAGTAAATAAGATTGACTTCTTCTCACTCCCTTTAGGGCTAGGGGTGTATATTCATAGTGAATTATTGTATATATTTATGTACATTGTATACACATAATGATGTATATATAATATGTGGATGTATATTATGTCTGTCTTATTGTAAATTAAAACAACAGTGTACATAGAGTGTACAAACTCTAAATAAACCAATAAAGCAGCAAATATTCCATGATAACAGATCAAAGATGTGACTGTGAATGGAGGTGATTCTGGTAGTTTATTGATGTCCAGGGGTCAGATGTTTGTCACATACTGTTATATTCATGTTAGTAGTGTTTGGTTTGTGTTTTTTCACATTGTGTTTGTAACTGTAGGCTTATTGCCCAACTCCATGATGAGCTCCTCTATGAGGTGGAAGACTCCCAGGTAGAACAGTTCGCAGGTTAGTTTCTTACCTCAGACACCATCCAATATCACCATGAAATATTTCACTTCTGTATTTCATCAGAAGGACTTTTCTTAAAAAAAAATAAAAAAAGAGATTTTGCTCATAATCTGTGCAGTGCCGTAGTAATGTCAGAATTTTTTTCAAACATTTTGTTTTTAATGCTTTTACTTTTTTTTTTTTTATATTTCATCAACTTGAGCCATAAACAAAAATACTAAATACTTAAGAACTGTCATATTTTTACCCTTGAAATGCCATGATTCTATCGGAAACAAACCATATTTTCGATTCAAAAAAACAAACATTTTTGTCAATATACTAAATAAAAATTTGATTACTTTTTTGTTTTTGCAGCCTGTTATATGTTCATAAAATAATTTGCATTATTATTAATTCTGTAAAGCCCTGTGAGGCAACCTTGTTGTGATATAGGGCTCTACAAATAAAATTGAATGGAACTATTATTTTTTGTGCTAGGTCAAATGCTTTAAAATGTGTAAATGTACATTTTTTACTCACTTTGTAGAATGGTGTTAGTGTAGTAATGTTCCATTGTTAAGATGTGCTGATTTTAGTGGCTGGGTCAGAATTTTAAAAATCATGCAAAAATGAAAAACTTTTGAATTCTGACCTAAAACAAATTGCGAAAAATATGACCTTTTATAACATGAAGTGTGCATATTATGCTCACCCAGATACCAGAAAGTTAAATTGTTTATGTTGCTGATAGCTGTGATTAAATATGTGTCCATTTAATATTATGTGCAGCTCTGATGAAGAACACTATGGAGTCCCTTCAGCATATGGATCAACCCAACATCCATCTCAAAGTAGGTCAACGGACACTGGCATGAACAGTATTTAGTCCAATGCACAGTTCTTTCCCACTGAGCAGCAGTGTTCAACTTTTTGCACTGGGAGTTGGTCCTTCATTAACTGACCCTTCACAGGTCTGACAGTTACTGCCCCCGTCAAGCATGTGATTCTATGAGGGTTTTTTTTAACAAACTGCCAAAAGAAGTAATGGCTGAAGTAATAATCAGATTATTCAGTTTAGTATGTTATATATGGAGCTGTTGAATGCATATTGAAGTCTTGTCTTTTTCTCACTGATATTTCAGAAGTATTTTTGCAGGAATTTTTAAACTTTATACTTTATCTGTTACAGTGTAGAAAAAGTCTAGTAATACAAACTGATATCATGAATTGCGTACAGATAACATGCCACTTTTAATTGGTGTGTTATCTGTTCGCATTATAAGCTTTCCGTGTGTATCTTCACGCTGCGTAAAATACCACACAGTTAGCGGTTACGGATTTGTAAACTGGAGATCTTGGCGTACATTGACACGCGATCAAATGGCGTTGAATAACACGCAAAAGGATGAAAATGCATACATGTAGCACGCCAAATGCCATAAGAACTGGCGTGACATACATCGCGATTTCATGAGATCAGTCTGAGTAGAGATACCCCAGGGCAGTGATGTGTCTTCAGACATATTACCAGTTTGTGCCTTTACAGCAGTAGTTCCCAACCTTTTCTGGCTCGTGACCCCATTTTACCATCATAAATTTCTGGCTACCCCAGACATTCAAAAGGGAGACATTTTTTTGCTGAAATTAATTTGTTTTTGATCACGTAATAGCTTGCTTTACTATGTTGCAAATAAACATGAATTTTAGACGATATTTAGGCTATATAATGTATATTATTATGGACGGAGGCAGAAAAGCCAGGTTGAGATTATGTATTTATTATGTATTTACAAGGCTGACAATTAATACTGCACAAACAATAACTCAAACTATGAATTATGAAAGAGCTGCAGCATCTGAAACCGACCACAATGAACATTTGACAGATAAACATAACCACAGTGCTTCAGTTTCAGCTTCACAGCTTGTCATGTCTTTTATGTATTGGGATTGTCTCTCAACTCACCATATATTTTTTTATTAGTAGTTTTCCATTACTAGAAATGTCAGGCGACCCCAAGGTTGAAAAACTCTGCTTTACAGTGTGTTCCTTTATAGCTTCCATAGTAGCTGTACTGTTCAGGTACAGGTCACTGTACATTAGATTAGTCAGTCATTAAGAAAGTGTGTCTATTAGTTCCACAAGATCCCTGTGTCAGATGTGAAGTTGTTGTTGACTCTTGGGACTGTTCCATGTAGGTCACAGTGAACAGTCCACAGGGGTGATGATGACACACTGACACCTTGATCCCTGCCTTTGTGTGTGCTTCCCAGGTCCCCCTAAAGGTGGCACTCTCCAGTGGCAAATCCTGGGGATCCATGTCTGAGATGACCATCCCTCCATCATCCCCCTCTCCTTGAGTCCGGCTCTCCTCCCCCTTATCTGTCTTTTCACTTCCTACAGCCCCACCCCTGTTCACACTCTACTTTTCTTCACAGTTGTAGACATTGTGTGTGCGTCTTTCCCTCCCTCCTGGTGTGTTCTTATGTTTTCTGCCTTGTTCCATTTTCCTCTCTCCTACACTCTGCTTCACTCTTGTCTACCTCTCTCCCTCCCTAGCTCTCTTCACTTGTCCTGCATCCACATTGCTATGGAAACCAGGCAGCTGCAGCTCCCTCCAGCTCCCAGTTCTCACTTTCACTCCATCCGTATCCGGGGGCAACGGCAGGAGCCACAGACTGGATTGCACCAGTTCTGTTTTTTTTTTTTTCCTCTCCATCCTGCAAAAAAAGATTCCTTGTCCTCCTCCTCCTCCTCCTCCTCCTCCTCCTCCTCCTCCTCCTTTCCTCCACCATTTTCACACTATCTTGTTAAGACCGGTGCTGTTTTCTCTGCCTTGTTGCCAAGGTGAAGCTGCTTGTTTGAAATTTATCTGTTCATTAAACTGAAAAGCCATCAGATGACATACACTACATGGACAAAAGTATTGGGACATGTTAAATTCAGGTGTTTCTTTTGTAACAGGGGTCTGGGATTCAAAACAATAATAACAAATGCCATAATATAGTTTTATATTGGGATAAATATCCTCGCGTTGCATTGGTGAATTTTGTAGTTTTCGTGCTCTGACTGTAAATTATAATTTTCTACCACAACTAACCATCTACTTTCTTCAAATCTCACTGAGGTAGAAAAATATCCCATTAAACTTTGAAGAAACTTTAAAGAATACATGGCTGAAAGTGTAATGGGAGATTTTTCTTCCTCAGTGAGATGTGAAGAAAGTAGATGGTTATTTGTGGTAGAAAATTATTATTTACAGTCAGAGCACGAAAAATATTTTAGAAATTTAGAGGAAAAAATCATAGTCAGATTTAAAAAAAAAACAAACAAAAAAAACATGTTGAGAGATATAAAGTAAAAACCATCTCTGGGCCATTTTGGAAGCAAAGATAACAATTTTACAACAAAAATGTACAAATGCAATGATATTTATCACAATATAACATTTGTCATTATTGTTTTGTATTCCAGACTTGTTAGAAAAGAAACACCTGAATTCAACGTGTCCCAATACTTTTGTCTATATAGTGTATCTTAAATACAATGTTCTATTTAAAAAAAAAGTTTGTAATTTATTGTTGCAATTCTTGTTCTTGATGAATAAATTTTGCATGTAGTTATATCTGCTGAAGACTTTGTGACAGTAAGTTCCCATTCCATAAACTCATTGACCTTTATCAGGGATTTTCCATAATATAGTTTGTGTGGAATCCTAAACTAAATGTTGAAGCTAATTTATCATTTTTTCTTATTTACAGAACTTGTTTAACAGTTTCTGCTTGGACAGATTAACCAGAGGACCATGTCACCACTTCATCTCTACTGGAAACCTGATTTACAAAAATTACTTCTATAAAATAAGTTGCATTTTAGATTTCAATAATATAGTCATCTTTTGTTTTACTATTTCTTTTTACTATTTCAAACACAGCTTCTTCCCCATGGCTGTGAAGGCACTGGTGCAAGGACCGTAATCATTACTGTGTGAAATAATATGGACTATGGCAATAACTGCTCCTTTGCACTACATATTTTATTGATTATATTCATAATAACTCCCCTTTTTGCAGATTTCTGGTGTTAATACTTTTTAATATATTTTTTATACATACATACAGTCTGTGTAAAAACGTGCCTAAGATTTCTGCACAATTCTGTACATGTTTGCGCATGTATGCGAGACAAAATTGGACATTTTAATAATAAACACGACCTGAAAAAGATTAAAAACATAAGTTGATGTAAAAAAAGGAGCCAATTTTAAGATTCAAATCATCAGAGTATCTTTAACAATCAGATATACAGTCACGGAAAAAATAACTAGACCATCAAAAGCCATCAAAAACAATAGTTATGCAATCAAGTACTAACTCCTGTGTGTATCATGTGACTAAAACAGCCAGAAAAGAAAACATGGAATGTCTAAAAGCACTGTTTTGTCAGTACGATGCCATAGATAGTGATGTAAAAATTGAAGGGATTTTGGTTATTATCAATAAAACCATAGAAAATGGATAGATATTCATTCATTTTCTGAACCGGCTTTATCCTCACTAGGGTCACAGGGGTCGCTTGGAGCCTATCCCAGCTACTTATGGGCAAAGGCGGGGTACACCCTGGACATTTCGCCAGTGCATCGCAGGGCTGACTGGATAGATATCAGCTCTGAAATTAAACTACTATGAGCTATTTTTGTTATCATTATATTTGTCCAAATAAATGTACCTTTAGTTGTACCAGGCATTAAAATGAACAAGAAACTTAAAAAAAACAAGGGGTGGTCTGACAATTTTTTCCACGACTGTATTTATTTTTAGCAGCTGCTACAAGAGAAATTATTACTGCTAAACAAAGTTTCATTGTAAATCGTACAATGACAATAAAGCTTCTATTCTATTTCTATCATATAAGACTCCAATTAACTGTCGTGTTAGTCTTGTTTAAAAAAAAAAGTCTAATACATAGTGCTAACGAAATACAAGACTGGCATAAACACTGCAGCCATAAATATTGAAATGAATGAACTTGGACTTTGTATAAGTTCATGTCTGCCTTATCCGCTGAAACATGTAAATTGGGTTTCTGGTGTGGATCGGCTAATGACAGGACACTACGGCACTGTGAGTATTTCATTATCTCCTGTAATTGGTTTGCATTCCAATGAGCTAAATACAAGTAGCATCATATTTTAACCCAATGCATTTTAATTAACCAGTACGAACATATAAACCCATGTATTTACCTTCTTCAGTGTCATTAGTTTAACTCTTTATGATCATAATTATTAACCACAAGTCAATACAGGGGAAACACAGCAGCCAGTTGTGGACTTCCTGACCACCTAAGACACCTGATTAATGGTTTTCTCCTGACAGGAAACGTAATGAAAGTCTAAACCTCTAAACTGTTCAAGTAACTTAAAAGTCTGTGTTTCTTGCTCTTAGTTTTCTTTAGACATTTCAGATTGTTCATCTTTGTTCAGGTTATTCCCATTTTATTGTTAAAGGTTAGGTTGTTAATGTAAATATTTTCTTAATTTAAAGGGTGTTTTTGCACTAAAACAACATTTGGAGTCATTATTCAGAGGTTATAGCAGTGGTTTACAACCTTTTTTGGCTCTTGACCCCATTTTATCATCACAAATTTCTGGTGACCCCAAACATTTTTTTGCTAAAATGAATTTGTTTCTGATCATGTAATAGTTTGCTGTACTATGTTGCATATAAACATTAATTTTAGATGACATTTAGTCTATATAATGTATATTATTATGGATGGAGGCAGTAAAGCCAGGTGTAGATTACTGCACAAAGTGAGAATTTGATTTTCCTTGGTCAGGATATGTACAGTCAGTCCAGCTTGGATTTACAAGGCTGACAATTAATACTGAACAAACAAGAACTCAAACTATGAATTATGAAAGAGCTGCAGCATCTGAAACCGACCACAATGAACATTTGACAGATAAACAGAACCACAGTGCTTCAGTTTCACCTTCGCAGTTTGTCATGTCTTTTATATATTGAGATTGTCTCTGTCAACTCACCATATATTTTTTTTATTAGAAAGGTTTTGTTTTTATTTTGATCAATTACTAGAAATTTCAGGCAACTCCACGTGGGGTCCCGACCCCAAGGTTGAAAAATCCTGCTCTAAACTGTTCAAGGCTCAAAACACGGTATTCGAAATTTCTCTGACGGGACATTTTAGAGACAATTTGACAGATTGGTGTTGCTAAATGACCCACATTTTTACTTTTAAATTCATTTTTGCTTTAATTGGACCATAAGGGATAATCCAAAAGAAGGAGATACTTTATATTGAAATAAATGTTGGAATGCCAATCAATTAAAGTTCGCTCTCTGATGGGACATTACTGTATTTTGACCCTCAAATAACTTAAAAGACTGCACTTCTGCATTTCTTGTACTTAGTTTTCCTTTGACATTTCAGGTTGGTCAGATTTGTTCTGGTTATTCACATTTTATTGTTAAAGGATAGGTTGTTAATGTAAATAGTTTCATAATTTAATGGGTGTTTTTGCAGTGAAACAGCAGCTCCTAAACTGTGGAACAATCTGCCTCTCCATATCAGACAGGCCTCCTCTGTCTGTTTTTAAATCCCTTCTTCAAACCCATCTTTTCTCCTTGGCTTTTGAAACCATGTGAGATGTTTGAAGGTATTATTTTTATTCTGTTGTTTTTATTTGGTAGTGGTTAATTGTTGTTATTTATCTATGTATGTATTTATTTTGTTGTTTTTAATTGTGTGGCTTTTTGGTTTTTTTTTAATCTATTCTTGTATTTTATTCTTTTATTTAGGTTTTATTTATTCTTCTGTACAGCACTGTTTTCTTTTTCGTACAGTTCTATGTCTTTAAATCTATTCTGTATTTTATTTCTTCTGTTTTGGTTTTAATTATTCTTCTTTACAGCACTTTGGTCCACTGCGGTTGTTTTAAAGTGCTTTACAAATAAAGTTGGATTGGATTGGATACAACAAAAATTTTCAGTCATTATACATAGGTTACAATGCTATTACTTTATTTTAGTTCATAACGAGTTTATATTTGAAACCTAAACTAAAAACCCATTCAGCACCTTTTATTGTTAATATCTTCAGTGTAATTTTTTCACTTTGCACATTCACCCCATAGGCCGGATTGGACCCTTTGGCGGGCCGGTTTTGGGCCGCGGACCACATGTTTGACCCCCCTACTATAGAACATGTCTATGGTGAGTTCCAGTGATGAGCTGTCGTATTCAGCTGTTTTTTTTCTGTTCTCATGGTTCTAGATTGCCTTACTTTTCTTAAGGGACACCCTCTAATGAACTCTGTGTTGGTTGCATTTAATGGATTCAAAGCAGATGATCTAATTTTCCTCCGCCGTGAGCATCTAGCGCCTTGTTCTCTCCAGCTCATCTTTTATCCACTCACTTGGCTCAAACCCACTCTCCCCTTTGTCTTGTTTGTGCCTCTGTCACATAGAACGCACACACATTCCACACGCGCACACATTTCAGGAACACACGCCCACGCTTTTTCATCCACACAACCATCCTGAACCCACTGACACGTCGTCTCAGGCTTCCAGGCACACTGACCGACTTTCCCCCCGTCTCTGGAACACTCTCTTGGCCCTTTTCCTCTGTCCTCCACTTAACCCAAAAGTGGGTCTGCACACACCTTATGACAGTCTTCACAAAGCTTACCCCCAGTGGCTCATGTCACCTCACACTGGCTGCTGCCTTTTTTCGTCGGTACAAAGGCACAATGTTGAATACGGTGCAGATCAGTCAGCAGTTGTGGGTAACGTATCAACATTCCTCAGGTTTCCTTTTCTTTTCAGCCTTCACTTTGCCCGTTGATCTCGGAACAGGAATGTGCTCTCCGTGTGTGACTATGCTGATGCGAGGGAAGCCTTTCTCACCAGGTCAGTATGGACAGTGTTATGGAAATCTGCCCCTCTATTCTCTCTTTGTTCTGTGGTCTAAGGGTATACGACCCCCCCCCCCCCCCCTTAGACACAGGACTGTGAGAGCACTATGGGCAAATTCTAGAGGGCACTCTGCATTTTTGGGTGAAGTGGTGTTCAATGTGGACATAAAGGTAAAAAGAAATACTCACAAAAGTGCAAACACACCTTCTGTAGAAGACGCAGCAGCTAAGGCCCCAAGAAAACACCAATGCCCTTCAGTATCACAGTATTTTTATACTTTATTACTTCTGTAAAATAGTATTGATTTGGACATAATTTGAATCCTGCAGCCAGTTTAATCAGTTTATTTTAACTGATCTAAGTAAATCTGACTTTCTCACGCAGGTTTACATCTGAATGTGTCAAAATTTTAACTGACTCCTTAGAAAATATGTAACGAATCCAGCAAGGTTGGGATGTGCTGTTTTTTGTTGTTGTTTGTTTGGTTGTTTTTTTTTTATGTAAACTGATGTGAAGGTACTTTTAGGACTCCAAGGCACTTTTGTTGTTTGGTTTTGTCTTTTGTCTTTTTTAATCTGTTTTTTGTCTATTGTGTGTTTGTGTATGTGTATGTGTGTGTATATACACACATATGTGTACTTTGTTTATTGTCTTTTTTTTCTCTGGCTCTCATGATTTTGTCTGTTGTCATCTATTAGTTTTTTGTTTTGTTTTGTTTTTTTGTTTTTCCCTTGTGACTACTGTCTTTATTTTTGTTTGTTTTGGGTTTTCCTTTTTGTGTTTTTGTTTGTTTTTTTATTTGTTTCTGGTGACTTGTAGTTTCTTGTTGTTGGGATTTTGTAGGTAAAAATAAAAATGATTTTAAAAAAAAAAGAATAGAGCAAGGATTTTTATTTTCATTTTTAAAGGAGTTAGGCAGAAATGAGTTCCTTTGCTCAGATTGCAAAAAAAAGCTGTTACATGGACTCTAGTCATATTTATTGAAAATTTATGGCAAATTTTAATCAAATCTCTAGAAGATCTAAACACGTACTGGAAATTCTAACCAAATGTTTAAAAAAAAACAGCAGAATTTGCAAATATCACTGTATTTAAACCAATACTAGCATTTACACAACTCTACCAGGTATAAGAGATTTCTTAAAGGTGTTTTTCACTCACATTTTTATGATTTAATGCACTTTTTGATAAATCCAAATGTACAGTGATCCCTTTTTACTATTTAAAAAAATAATAATTTATCATCTTGCTTCTTGTTGCTATATATATATATGTTATTGCAACATATGTTATATATCATAACATCTATATTATGTTATGTATCATATTGTTAGCTTTGTGCTAATACTGATCCACAGCAGCAGCAGCAGCGTACTGGAACTACACAAGCAACAAGTGTTTCAGAGGTTGTTTTACTATTTTAAAAATTGCAGTATATCACCATACTTAAAGAGGTGTCACTTATTTGAACTACATATTAAGAAAATGATTTAAAGTTATTGATTATTGGTTATTTTCACTGTTTCCTCTAAAATTGGGATTGTAATGAATGCAGGTTTTGATCCCACTAACTGAATAAAAAAGTCAACTTTATTTTACTATTTTAAAGTCACAGTAAATTACACATTTCCTGAATCCTTAGTCATGCCAGTATTGCAGTGTGTGTATTTTGTATCTCTGATGCCACAGGACTAAAAGAAAAAAGCTTATTTAGGTGAAAATGGCAGGAAAATGTGTGTGATTATGAGTTTGCAGAGCTCCAGTGTCCACTGTACTTATTAAAAGTGTTCACAAAGGAGCTTGAATGAAAGCTCAGAGTGCCCCCTTTAAAATGATACCAGATATATTAATATAAAACATTGAAAATTATGTACTTAACAAGGGCCAATACCAAGATATGCACCAGTTTCAAAAATGGATTTTTTCAATGGGGGAGGGTAACTTTAACCCATAAAGACCCAAACAGCCACTGACGTCCAAAGCTATCTACTGATATAAACTGTTTAATACCTGATGATCCATTAATTCTATCAATACACGTAAATAATTGGTGTAAAATACAGTTTGTCATCTTTTCATGGTCATCAGATATGACCCATTTGGACGTTCAGAGGCTCCATATTGAATGTGCAAAACAGTCATCTTCTACAACATTGATTCCACCAGTAAAACCCATAGAGTTTGATCAATGCTAGTGGATGGACACACTTGTTTTATGCTCCGTTATTGATATAATTGTTGAAAATGTCACTTTTTCTTCAGTTTTTTCTGTTTCTGATTTAATAAGCTTTGGATTTACTCTGGGCTTTAATGAACATCAACATGGTCAGTGGATTAAATATAAGAAAATACCTAATTTACACTGAAAAAACACTAAATACAGAGGATAATGTTATAATAAATGGTGATAAATCACTTAAGATAGGTTACATAGAGAGAAACATAGATTTGGGAGTTGCCACCAAAGTAGCGTTGGGTCTTTATGGGTTAACAGCTGATAACACTATCTTTTACTATCTATAAAACTATCTTTTCAAAAAATATAAGCAACCTTTGCCCCCTTGTGTGGTACCAACATGTTGTCTGGTCCATGGACTGTATATTGCTTTACTTACCATATAGTCCTATACGGTTAATAGTAAGCCCTGTATCATGATATGGATCTTTTTGGTGGATTTGTGCCAACACACAGCTCCAGATCGAGTGTATTTCATTGAGAAAGTCATATGATGAAATCAGATTTAGGTTTGTTAAAATGGAAATTCATGTGAAAAAAAATTGAGAAATATTGTGTATTTCTCAGACGTTAATATGGTTTTTCTGTTGCCTATAATGTGTGTTAAGCTGTGGAGGATATGAGTGTGTTCATATGAGTAATGACCTCTGCTCTTAGCTAACAGGAGCCAAGGCGTCAGCATCTCCCTGGAGACTTGGGTTGTCAAGGGCAACTGGATGAGCTTCATGTAGCTGCCATGACAACCATGAGATGTGTAAGTAGATCTCAAGGGACTTATCCTCAAGACAGTAATTACTGACACTTCTATCATGTGAAACCTAATATTCTCTCAAGTTATTGTCAGTGGGTATCGTTTCCCTTCTGTTCCCTGGTTCTTTGGGTTTAACAAACGCTGCATATTGGAACATATAAAAGCTTAATGCATTGTCATTTTAATTGATACAATATATGTACATCCATGTTTCAATCATAGTCATCATAATGCAGGAAATCCCATCTTTACACCTATACAGAGTTCCAGTTGTTGTCAGTATAAAAGAAAGGGTTAATAATCACAATAATAATCCCAATGTAGTAATTCAGCAATCATTCAAAGAAATGGCAGAAAGGGAACTGAAAGCTAATAGACCCCAGTAAAAACCAGGTGCTCACTGCAGTCTCACTGAGATCGGGGCAGACCGGTTGGACCAGGACATGGACCCTTTTACCCTTTTTAGACCATTCAGCACCATCTCCTTTGGAATCACTACATGTGATTAGACATGGGCCGTTGTACCAAACGTTGGTGCAAACTGCTGTCCCACAACTACAAAAACAAATCCACATCCTTCTGTTATATTAAAGTCCCTTTAGCGTGCTACGTATGAGTAGTTTTGGAGTAGCAGATCATTTTAGATCACTTTAAGCCAATCTCAAAGATGTTCGTCAGTACATGGTTAGCTATCAAAGAAAAACTGCATTTTCTACAATAAGGGTCATGAAAGTTTACTGAACTGCAAAACATGTTTGAAAAGTAGTGACATTGCTTGGAGCTAAAAATTGATTTTCAGACTTTTGAGTACATTACTTTAAAGTGGCTACTATCAGGAAATGACAAAAAAAAAAAATGCAGGACATTTTTACTTTTACATAAAGCTTGATAATTTAGATAGAAAAAAATAATATAATCCAATAAATATTTTTTTAAAACAGTCATTTTGAACTTTAGTCGATGGTGGAAATATTTGCCAAAATCATTTGACTTTTCATTTTCATTCATTGAAATTTAGAAGCTTAGACTCCAGGAAAGTCGTTCTCATCTGAAAGTGTATATTGATGAAGTTACAAATTTCCTTTTCATGGAGCCTTAAGCAAAACTTCTACAAAGTCTGGGTTTTGTTTTTAGATCATAACACAAGAAATTAATCCAAAATGTATGGATTACAGTTGTTATGAAAAGAGAACGTCTATATCAGGTCAAACATGGCTCTATAAGTAAAAGGTCATTTTTATTTTTGTCTATGGGACTGCACTTTGCACCAACTGGCCTTGATAATCACCTCTTGGGCCTCAGTACGATACCGTCTGTGATCACACCATCCATGCTGGTAATCTGACTCCTCCCCTGGTTAGCGTCTCCTCTCTAACCTTTCCAACTAACTGGGCCTCAGGCACTATTTACTCGCTGCTCTACTTTCTATGCCTAAGGGCCTCTTCTCTCAAATTCCTCACCGTAGCCAAAGCGCTCCCCTAAAGGTCCCCTAACCCCTGCATACAAAGTTCCCTCAGGCACGATTTGGGTCCCTTCCCCCTTTAAGTCCTTGTATCGCATCTATCTGTCCGTCAGCCCTTTTCCTTGCCTGGCTCTATCCTGACCGGCTGGTTGACCTGCCTGCCTCCCCACAGTGTGGCTGCATATCAGTCCCCTGCTGTGCTTTGTGCGGGTCGGTTTCCTGGCAACAGACAACAGCCATGACAGGCCTTGAGGGCAGAGAGAGCCCTTTGCATCCCAGCAGCCTGCCATCGCTAAATGGCTCAGTCCAGGCCAAGGCCACCGACGGTTTTTTGGTGGTCGTAGCTGGTGTGCACTTGAAGCTCACAGTACTGCTACCGTTCACAGGGACTCTCTCTGACAACTAGTGAGTTCAGGCAGACAGGTGGAACGAAACACACCAGGGTGAAGATAGCGTACACTGGTCCCTGAAAGTGGTTGCTATAGAGCGCTGCGTAAATGACTCTTAAAACCCAGAAATGAGTTAGCATTTTGCACTTCCAGTTCACTCAGGTCAAAGTCAGTGGGTTTACTGAATGAGTTTTGATCATAGTCCTGAAAGAAAGTCTGGATAAACCAAACCTTTGAGTCAAATGTAGCATTTGCTGCCAAGTGGCTAAATGAGACTAGAGTGAGATTGTCAGGGACATTAAACATCATCATACTAATCGGAAATCTTATCTATTCACCGATCAACCCTCCTAGCCTCTTGGTTTTCATTTACTAGCTCTGTGCATTAGCTGGGTTAGATCACGCTAAGAACCAGATCAAAGTTACGTAACCATATCATAGTTTTGATTGTTAATAGTCTTACATTTGACAATGGCATTCGTAGCTCCTTCATGAATTTTGAAGCTTTTATGCTTTAAAAAAGGCTCCCAATTCACTAAATAAGAGTAGAGAAGCTTCAGGAATATTAAAGAATGTTCTACAGAACATGAGGTGATTTTTGTAAATGAGGTAAGTACGTTAAATCAGAAAACAATTTGGAAGCTATGAGGTTGTGACGCTGAAGTCATACACTTGTGGTGTTGCTAATTTATAGCTTAGCATTAGCACATTTCTTTTTGCCACGGCAGCCTAACTTTTTTCTTTTAATTTTTATTTGTGAACATCATCTTGGTGAGCAAAAAAATGTAAGAATCATAAACTTTTGTTTACCACTGAACTTATTTTTCTGTAATAATCCAAAATGCAATGGAAAACCCCATTGGCTTTTTGAAGATCGAACCAGGGCAATGCTAACTTCCAGGTTAGTCTACAAAAATACATCATCCCTGCAGCGCTGTCAGTCAGTATGGGATTATTGTGTTGTGTGTAACACAGATGAGAACACCTGCGCTCCTGTAGAATCTCTTTATAAGTGCTGTAAATATCTTTAAAATATATATTTATATATTTTAAATCCACAGTTCCTGTTACAAAAGGAGTAAAAATGACCCCCAGGTGCTATTTACAGTAAAATATATTTTACAACTTTACATTACTAACTTGCAGATTCAAAAAGAAAGACTTTGAATCTCACTTGTAAGAAAAGTCAGTGGTTGTTGCAATTCCGGTAGCTGCAGTCTGTTTTTTTTTTTTTTTTTTAAACTTTATTCTTAAGTGTTAGCAAGTTCCAGTGCATGCATTTGCATTACAAGGAGCTGAAAATGAAAATAAACAGCCAAACCACTTTCAGAGTACTGCTACACTATCTTTTTTCCTGTCTGCTTGAACAGTATTTATTTAGCAATCCCTTATCCCTCTCTTGTCATTTCCCCCGTGTTCCTATTAAAATCTGTACAAATATGCAGAGGTACACCTGTGTACTTCAATTTCAAGTTTTAAAAAACACATCTTTGACACCTCTTTGTAAAGAAAAATTGCAAAAACAAAATAAATTAATAAAAAAAATAACATTTTACAATCAAACACTCCTTGAGTCTCCATATAAAGAGTGGTCGGTACTGTTGCATTGCCAATACTGTGACAGCATTTCTGCCACTAAGTGGTACAGTATTAAGGGTTCGAACATGAATGCAGCATTGTTTTCAGTAAAATCCTTGTTGATAGTGTATAATTTATTTCTGGTTTTCTGTTTGTACTTATTGCTTGATTAGATGGCACACAGGCAGGATTTCCCCCCCAAATTTACCAAGTAAGTACAGGATTATGTGTATAGCCAGGAAAGGATAAAAATTATTACTGAATTACTGTCAACTTTGGCAAAATTCCACCTTAAAAGAGCTCTGGGCCATGTTACAAATTACATTACCATGTCCTGTCTATATGCCTATGATACATACAGTCAGTGTACAGGAGGAAGAGAACTTTATCCATATTCATAATAGGAAATGTAAAAAAAAAAAAAAAAAAAACAAGAAAATCAAAACAACCTGTACTGTAATAGCAAAACAAGACACAGTTGTGCTACAAGTGCTTATGTGTTCTTGGCACCTGTGGCCTCAGTCCAGAGTGAGTCTTTCTGTATTTGCCACAGTGGAGCGAAATCCTTCACCAGAGGTAGAGAGAGAGAGGGAGTCCATGCTCTTGGAGCTCTGTCGCTGCAGATCCCCATCCCACCAACAACCCCCCCACCCCTTTTTAACTGCCAATGTGGCACATTCCTCCCTCACCCCTCGCCCTCCTCGTTAGGTGGAACATTCCAGGCGACAGCCATCTTCTGAGACACAAATGAAACTCCATGAAGTTTGGTTAAAAAAAAAAAAATACAGCAAGAGAATACAAGGTTGCAGGAAATAATACATTAGCGATAGGTTAAGAGATACAGCTATTTACAATCACACAAAAATGTCTAACATCTAGTATAGTGGTTTAGTCACTTAATGAAAGAAACAATAGCTGCTTTTTCATCTTTTTTATCCACCGTTCCTTTCATTCACAAAGTAAAAAAGCAACCAGAAGAGATTGAAAACATAAAAATCTTTCTAAGACCTTAAATGTTGGCAGTTTACATTCATGCCCATGAGCGTTTTTATTTGGCCCGAGGCTGCCGAGCATCGACACACACCGTCTGAACTAACACAGCACACCCCCAGGATCTGTACATTTGTGCAGTTTTCAGTTCTATGCTCCTTCACCAGCAGATAACACTGAATGAAATATTGATCATGAGAGAAATACTGTTATTTTTTTACAGTTTGGTTATTTCAGTGACTTGAACAGAGCCACTTTTTTTTTTTTTTTTGATAAAAACTGCTGAAGTTGAAGCTTTTGCTTCCTCAGCTTGTGCCTTTGTGTTTGTCATCAAGAGAGAGCATCAGATGATTTTTGGGTTCTAAAGCACTCAAAAGAGCCAGCTCCATACAGGAGAGGTTCTTTATGCAGCATACCTTCTCAAACCTCAACCCATAGTGAAAAAAACAAACACAAAAAACAACACACTCACCCGCAAATTAAATCCATTAATCACAAAAAACCAAATAGCAAAAGATTTTGGATTGTACATCAGCAGAGTATTTTTCGAGGAATGGTTTTTAAAACAAATTTACACTCTGGTAAAAGTTGCATACATTTTTAATTCCTACATTCTAACATTACGTATGCACTACCAGTTTGAAATGGGAGGTGAGACTTCACAGGGCATAGCATTCACATGAAGTAGAAAACAGACATTGCTCAGACTAGATATAAATGCATAATAGTCAGTGCACTTCATCTTTACAATTCAAAATCAGCCTTTAACTACCTTAAGCCATGCAGTCCACAAAGTTTTTTTTTTCCAGTGCATAAGGCCTTGGCAAAGGCATTTTTGAATGATAATACCTCTGTTTGTTGTATGTACCAGCGTGAATGGATCGTTAGTTCTCCCGACATACATGAAGGAGCATTTGAAAATTTCATTAGGCAAAAACTGAGATTGGCAGCAGCAGAAATGGCTCAGAATTGACAGACTTCACATTCTTCCACAACCACAGTTAATTGTACAGTCCACCTCAGCAAAAAGCCCACCCCTCACTCTCTACTGTCAGACCTCAAGTCTTTAAGATGATGGGTGGAGTTCTACAGTAAGGACCTGAACACAACCTTCAGCAGAAAGAGAAAAAAAAGTCATTCGATGCTCTGAATTTGATATTAGAGTGTTACTGCACTGACATTTGAAGCCTTAGCACCACTGACACTTTTACAACTGGTAGCTGTTGCTTCAGCCAATGTCTAACACACAGTCCAGTCTTCTTTAGATTCTCCAGCATCAACCAAGTATAAAGCAGATGCATTAAGGTGATTTGAGGCATCCTCCACATGTTGGCCAGATAAGAACATCTGATTTAACATAAGTGTTAAATATTTCAGTGCATTTGTGCCATGCTTAGTCTAGTATGATTTTATATAGGAAGTCTTAGGTTGTCTCCAATTTCAAAAAGAAAAAAAAGCTATATTTTTTAGATATTGGTGACAGGCAAAGAAGGCAAAAAATTGGACCTGACGTACATCAGTGTCTTAACGGCTTAAAGTAGCTAAGGTTTGTCCACTGTGGTGACAACAGGGTTATGTACTGTCTTTTTGAGCACTGGCCAGTGTCTGATATGAATTTCACACATTTTTTCTCACAGAAAATTGAGATTATTTGAAAGAAAATGATCAAAATGTAACGTCTATGGTTCCACTGTATTTCATGTGCTAGGAGTTTTTCCCCTAAATGTTATATTTGCATTCAGAGACACATTTCATGCAAACAGTACAATTGTTTTTCTTGAAACAAAAGAAATACACATTTCTTTTATATGTTTGTCTAAAAAAGTATATATATTACTAATTTATATATTTATATATACAAATTAGTAATTAATTAGTATTTTTTTTTCTACACTTTTCCAGGGCAGGCACTGTACACACACTGGGTACAGAGGCATGCCACACTTGCATTGCTTTTGCATTCTACAGTTGGTTGGCTGGCAGGCAGGATGTCATCCAGGCAGTGCCGCTGTTGGTGAGTGTTTCGTACCATGTCTGCACACACTCTAGGGCTACTCGGAACAACACTTCAGCATCACAGTTCACACGTGTGAAACATCACATCGCAGAATGGGCAATGTTGAATTTTCACTGAAGAAAAGATGATACTGAGCTAAAACATGGACTTTATCCACAGCGCCTTCATGGTAAGTCAACAGGTGTGTTAGCTTTTAACATCTACCGTTTATCATTGAATGTAAACCACAGATAAAAGTGTATTTACGGCTGTTACAACAGAAGACGTCTAAAATGCTTGTGTTAGAGCTCATTTGAAAGGGAAGTTCTGGTAGCTTCTGTATTTAACTGATATGTTGAAACTTGGCTCAAATGGAACCTTAACACAAACTCTTTAAAGGGCTGATGGTGACCCGATGGACAAACTCAGCACTATTCAAGTAATCTGGCAAAAATTCCTGTACTTTTTAACCTTTTAATGCCCACCCAGAATGCTTTGCTCAGGGTTGGTCTTGTGGTAGCTTCTGCCTTCTGTGTTTAATCATGTAGTGAGAACACAAGCTAAACTCCTACAGTTCAAACATCAGTGTCACCAAAGCTCCAGCAAATGATTTAACACCTCATAAAAACCTTTTCCTGTCTCTGATGGATGAACAACTGAATTTCCCTCTGTAATCCCTTCAGAACTATAGCCACAGTGTTCGCCTGTCTAAGCTGAGTTGGTTCACACTACACTGAAATATAATCTTCAGGTGCATTAGGGTTAGGGTTGTAACAGAAGTCTAAGACCAAGTGCATGTATTGGACTAAACGTCTTCTAAGTTCTATCTGTCGCATGTGGCTAAAACATAAACACATCCGTTTTCTCTTCACATCCAACCGTAGCTCACCCTTCCAAGCAGACACTAATGGTGGTGTAGCTGCAGACCAAGAACCGACTACTGCCTAGATGACATCTGAGTGGGGGTGGGGTCCGGGGTTGGTCCAACAAGCTTCAAATGGAATAATAAAAGCAGTGCAGCAAGGCTCTGTGGCGCATGCAGAGATGGGTGGGTGGGGGGAAATAGGCGGGACCAGGGAGAGGGAAAGGTCAGAGGTCAGCGTAGGGTGAGCAGGGTTCAAATGGAAGGTGTGGGGTCTAGCCCAGGGTTGCAGACAGATTCATGAATGGGACTTGGGAGGAGTGTGTTTTTGCGTTTTTTGTTTTTTTTGGGAGGGGGGTTCGCAAGGCAAGGAGGGTCGGTGCTAACTTTATGACAATTTGTATTCATTTTTTTTTTCTCCTTTGTTTTTTTTCCTCTTATGTGATTTTTTTTTGTTGTGTTTTTTTTTCTTTTTCTTTAACTTTTTACAAATGTATGATGACACAACTTAGGCTCAGAGTAGTGGATGGCTGAATCTACTGCTGGTTGAATGGTCAGAGGATGGAGATGGAGAGAGTAGTTATGGGAGAAACCTTTGACAGTATACACAATATAAATACATGAGCAAAGAGGGTGGGGTGGGAGGGGTGATACTAATGCCAATATACATATTTTTGTGATAATTATTTGCTGTTTGTGCTCAGTTGTGTACTGTAAGTTTGCAGGTATTGCTCGTAGTCATGTCTCACCCAAGTTGTTCCCCAATAACCCAGATTAAGTGGAGTGTATTCTGCAGCTACTTTGTTGGTTTAACAGCAAAAATTTGCATATAACAATGTGTTATTGTAATTTGTTTTATAAAATTACTCATTATTGGTCAAATACTAAACATATCCAAAATGTTAGGAATTCTCTTTCTTTTAAATCAGTAAACAATTCGTAATAGAAAGTAGTGATGTTTTGTCAAATAATACTTGATTCATGGCAAGAAAGGTGCATGTCTGTCTACGCAAAATTAAAAATACGTTCATTGTTCATCAAAAAACTGTTGGTCTAAAGTGTGACCATAGTCTTGTCAAGCACACATACATAGTCACAACAATCACACACTCACACACACATACATAAACTAGCTCTGACATGCAGCTATATTGTATCTTGGGATTGGTCAGTGTGACACCGCTGAGAAAAGCTCCACCCTCCTGTCACCACAACCAATCAGAGACCCTCTCCGCTGAGATAAAAGCGCTAATTACAAAGAATAGAAAAAGGAAGGAAGATTCGCTTCCACCATAATTAAAGGGCCAGAATGTGTGAGGAGGGGCACATTCCTGTTTTTTCCATCTTGCCATCTTTTCTCTCACTATGGGGATCACTCTCGCTGTGCTTCAATATGGTGTCTTGAGAGAACAGCAAAAGGCCAAACCATATGAGCCCCTCCCAACACATTTCTTCATCCACCCCCGATTGAACCAAAAATGCAAATATCTCGTTGCACAATCCTGTGATTAAATGTGCCTTTTGAATTTGGCACCGAGGATGTAAGGGAAACAGAGGGAGCAGGCAGACAATAGGGGAGGGGTACCGGGGGTCACTGAGTAACGAGGGGTCGATTGATCCGAGCCAAATGGTATTAAGACCACAGGGGCCGGAGAGGGTGCCCAGTTGGGGTGCCAGTAGGATGTTGTCAATAAACTGCTTTAGCTTTAACACAATGGAAAGGAGGGGTAAAGGTACAAAAAATAGATTAATAAAATAGAGGAAAAAAACAAACTCTTATTTAAAATGTAAAAGTATAATTAAAAAAAACAGCAACAAAAGTGTAATAAAAAACGTTAGTGACTTTAAAGATGAACTAGTAGAAGTGTTATGTGGTACTTGGAGTTATCTCTAATGACACCAAATAAATAAAAGCTGTCAGAGGAGAGGATGCGGTCGGGGCTCTCAGGTGAAGGGGGTCCTCGCTCTCTCTCTCTCTCTCTCTCTCGCTCGCTCGCTCGCTCTCGCTCTCTCTCTCTGTCCCTCTCTTTCTCCATCTCCCCCTCTCCATCTCTCTCTCTCCCTCTCCCTGTCACCTCTCACTCCTCACGAAGCTGCAGGCGGTAGCGGCAGTAGCGGATCTGGAAGAAGAGCCTCTCCAGTGGCGAGCGGCTCATCCCAGGAAGCCTGTAGTCCTCGCTCTGGCCCGTTCGGCGGAAACCCAGCGACTCGTACAGCTTGTGGGCGGCCAGCTTGACAGCCGTCGTGCCCAGGACTACTGCAGCGTAGTTATTGCGCACGGCAAACTCCAGAACACGACGGCCCAGCGCCTTTGCGATGCCCTTGCCACGGTAGCGCGAGTCCACCGACATGCGGCGAAGCTCCACTGTGTTGTCGTCCTCACGGCCCTGCGCCGCCACGATGCCTACGACGTGTCCATCAAGCACTGCCACCCAGAAACAGGAGCCTGAACAAACACAAGGACAGCACAACTCGTATTAGACTCACTTTATACGGACAGGTTAGTGTAGAGCTTAAAGCTGCGTTTGACTTTCATCATCAATTTTTCATCAAATCTGTAAAACTCGAGACATATCCTAAGTGTCATGAATCTGTAAGTCTTTCTGTGACTACGCACCTGAATCTGTTCCCTCACGGTGAACAGTTTCAAAATGCACTCCACCATAAACAATCCATTTGTTTATAAACAGAACTCGGGCATTTTCAGAAATTTGTCACGACGTGCATTGTGGGAAGCAGAGTTCCATGCAGCCACATTATAGCCACAGCGGCAACAAACACGGAAACGGCTTCATTGGGTTAATGAAAAAAAACTGTATCTTTAAATTTATTCTGTTGGTTGATTGCTTGTTTGTTTGTTTTTAAATGGACTCCCAAGTCTGCAAATAAAGGTGATGATGATGATGATTGCCTCTTGCTACTGCAGCTGTGTGGAGCTCCCCTTCCCACAAAGCACATTGCAACAAATTTTTGAAAATGCCCAAGTGACCTACCAGCTCTGTTTGTAAACAACTGGATTGTTTATGGTGGAGTACTTCAAAATTATTCACTGTGAGGGAAAAGATTCAGGTCCATAATCACGGAAAAGCTTATGGATTCGTGATACTTAGGCTATGACACAGGTTTTACAGATCTGATGAAAAATTGGTGACAAAAGTCAGACGCAGCTTTCAAAACTGCAAGAAACACTTAGGAACTACATTTTGTCGCTGTCTGGCGGAAACCTCATAAGTCCATTTTTGGTCTTCTTTTTTTTTTTTTTTTTTTGGTCATAAAACAATTCTTTTGGTCAGTCTTCATAATGACCTGATGGTTTTAGAATTATTTAACCAATGAAAAACCAACTCCATTCATTTATTTAGAATCTACATCCTCTTTCCAGTTTCCTGAAAAATAATTGTTTGGGACACAAGAGGTTTCCGCCCGACAGGGATGATTTGAAGTACAAGATATACAGTATAGTAGTGCATCGTTTCAGAAAGCTTATGCAGTTTTATGTCCGTTTTTGGACATATGGCATTGCTGAACTTAAACCTGACAAACTGACCCAGCCCCAGATCATAACACTGCCCCCCCAAGCTTGTTCTGTAGGCACTAGGCATGATGGGTAATCACTCCATCACTGGTCTGGACTCATCAGACCACATGACCTTTGTCCATTGAAACACAGTCCAATCTTTGCTCTCTATTAAACTGATGATGTTTAAGATGTGAAAAGCTACTCACTGCATCAGTTAGAGTTAAAGAAGTTGTTGCAGCCTAAACATATTAATCACTGCAGGAATTATCCAGTGGAAGGATCTGAACTATTTACTGACTGTTTTTTTTTTCTGTTTGTTTTTTTGCAAAGGCAGTGTACATTATCATGTTATGGTTCAAAGTTGGGATAAACCTGTTGAAAATCTCAAAACACTGTGAACCTTAAAACCACCTTCTATAAGTCAAAAGGTTTAAACTCCAGTGTTGGTTGTACATAGATGACTAGTCTACCAACTATTTTCAAAAAACTGATCATTTTTCTTGGCATTCCTACTTTCAACACACTAAGACAAATAACTGACCCTTTGGAAAGTCTGCTCCTCCTTGGTTGGTGTTGTCAAATCTTCACACATTGCATGTCACTGTAGGGTATTTTCTTAATATCAGTGACAGATATTCCAAAGGTAATAGCAAGCTTCTGCAACAGCAGAGAGAGGTAGACAGAAAGGACTAGAATATGTATTTGTAAGCTGTTTTCACTGTATTTACAATTTAATCAATGAAATGCCAAAGAAAAATGCTAAGTGATGCTAGCCAGTTTAGCACAGAAGTATTGGCAAATAAAGAGGGCTGAACAGTGATAATTTTTCTTTTTTTTTTTAATTTTCATTCATTTCATTTTTCATTTTCATCATAAGTTATTAATGTTTTAATTTTACATTAGGAAGCTGCCAAATAAAAAACATCAATAAAACTAGTTGAGAAGCAGAGAAAAGTTCTTTGTTTGGTAACATCTGTGTAGTAACCAGCTATTGTTAAGGTCATACCTCAGAGCAAACAAAGGTATTTTTGTCTCTTAAATGCATATTATCAGCCTTTTCTATTGGTTTGTCTATTTCAGCTTTATCTAGTTGAGAAAGTTGCTGCTACTTCCTTTAGAATATATGACGTATATCTGTTTATTTACTAGTGAAGGGTCAGCTGATCAGTTTGAGACATAATGGAACACGTGGCCTGGGATCAGAATGTGATAAGAATAGCTGGAAGCACATATATGATCACTTAAATGTGACTTAGACCAGCCGAAAGTCAAAATAGAGTCAGGAGCAGAATAAGTGGACCAGATGAATGAGGAGGTCCAGACCAGAGTGTGACCGGTTCTGTCCACTCATGGTTAAAAGCAGGAAAAACCATCATTAAGGCTCACAGTGTACGAGGACAGTCACACATAAATACATCATTTTGAAGTTTACGCTTTCACTGTGTTCAATAGTTTACAGATCAGACTCAGGAACTGGTGACAGACAAAAAGACATGACATGTTTTCATACAGATAAGCAAGTTTAGGCCAGAACAGATCTAAATGTCAGCTGACAATGCTCCTCCACCAGAACACCGCTAACCCCTGACTATCAATCCGTCTGACTATTTATCTGTACTCATGCTGCACTTTTAAACTCTTAAACTTTGGTGACTGCTTATCATAGGTTTTCCTTGTGACACATTTGTGACACATAGTGGTTTCAGTTGGTGAAAGAAAACAATATGAGAAAAACAGTCATTTCAGCAGCTGGCTCACCACTGGTGGACAACATTAGCTGAAATGTCTTTGATGTTTAGTTCCAGAGTGAGAATACAGCTGCAGACGGAGGAAAAACTAGAAATGCCCCTGAAGATACTGTGGCTTTTCGTGCACGTTAGATCTGTCCAACACATCTAGAAAAACTGCATTAGTGGATGTTGAACAGCAGACTTAGACTGGGTTGCAACAACAGAATTTTAATACTAAGGTTAGGTTTTAGCAAAACTAGGTTTAAAATGAGTCAAATCCAGAGCTCTCCTGCACAATTAAAGATTGACCTCTACTTAGAAAACTGGCATGTAAACTGATATTAAAATGGAGATGCTTGCTTACTGATATTGAAATAATTAAACACATACATTTGCATTTGTTTTTGAAACTTAGTAAGAATAAAAGAGGCAGGAAAACTGTTAACAAGACATTAGATTGTATGGTAAAAGTTAGCTAGTTAGCCTTCTCCTTATAGTTCACTAATCCAACCTCAGTGCTCCTTGAACAAAGTTGTAGGCTGAATTCCTGGTACAATATGACTGTAATAAATAAATAAACACTACAGGTCTTGTTCACAAGTGAGGGAAGGATAGAACATGAGATCGACAGGCGGATCGGTGCAGCGATGTGGTTGTTGTATTGGTCAGTTGTGGTGAAGAAGGAGCTGAGCTGAAAGGCAAAGCTCTGGATTTACCGGTCAATCTACGTTCCTACTCTCACCTATGATCATGAGCTTTGGGTCATGACTGAAAGGACAAGATCCCGGATACAAGCGGTCAAAATGAGTTTGATCTGTAGGGTGGCTGGGCGCACCCTTAGGGATAGGGCAGGGGTGTCCAATCCTGGTCCTCAAGGGCCGGTATCCTGCATGCTTTAGATGTTTCCCTCTTCCAGCACACCTGACAGTCATTATCAGGCTTCTGCAGAGCTTGGTGATAGACTTATCATTTGAATCTTGTGTGTTGGAAGAGGGATACATCTAAAACATGAAGGATACCGGCCCTCAAGGACCAGGATTGGATACCCCTGGAATAGGGTGAGGAGCTCAGTCACCAGGGAGGAGCTTGGAGTAGAGCCACTGCTCCTCCACATCCAGAGGGGTCAGCTGAGGTGGCTCAAGCATCTGTCTCGGATGCCTCCTGGACGCCTCCCTGGGGAGGTGTTCTGGGCATGTCCCACCGGGAGGAGGCCTCGGGGAAGACCCAGGACACGCTGGAGAGACTATGTCTCTTGGCTGGGCTAGGAATGCCTCGGGGTCCCCCCTGGAGGAGCTAGAGGAGGTGTCTGTGGAGAGGGAAGTCTGGGCATCCCTGCTTAGACTGTTGCCTCCATGACCCAGCCCGGATAAGCAGAAGAAAATAGACAGATGGACTCTACAAGTTAAAAGAGGAGTTCTAGTAATTACTGGCAGACTGTTTTAACTGAGTTTGACAGTGGGTCCAGTACTGATGATTTTCTCTTTTGTTCTTTAAATACAGAAGAAAAGTTCCACCCCCGACAGTGTTCCCCATGGGATCTAACTTCAGAGAATTGTGCCACCGTTTACAGATGATGATTTAAAAGATAACTTTGCTCCTTGAGAAAATCCCAGTTTGTGCTAAAGATCATAAGTAACATCTAGTTTAGTGTTGAACAGCTGATTGGACTGCGTCTCTGACACTACCAACACTGTTACCAACACTTATTTCACTTTGTTTTTTGAGATCAAGGTGAAAAAGCGTGAAAAGTGGTGGAAATCACTACAAGTGTGGTCATGTTGAAGCTCTACAGACCTTCAGATCTTCAGACTGACCATAAAAATCCGATAACTGGGAGTAATCAGATAATTGTATTAATCAGAACTGATGCATTTACATGCTGGTCAGATACAATCGTACATTAGAACACTTCCTGGTGACAAATGGTACACAGTTTTAGCCACGCTCAACAGCTGTTCTGATGCAGAAAAGTTTCTGAGTCGCTGTGTTGAGAAGACATTCAGCAGTAGTTGTAGTGTCACGAGGATCATATTTCTGTTGAAATCCTTTTGAATCACAATTTTCAGATTAAGAAAACCAACATTTAACCCATAAAGACTCAGTGCTACTTTTGTACAGTTCCCAAATTAAGGGATTTATCACCATTTATTATATTATTATCCTCTGTACTTTGTGTTTTTCAGTGAAAATCAGGTATTTTCATATATTTAATTTACTGATCATGTAGCGATTCATAAAAGCTCAGAGTAAAGTTAAGGATTGTTATATGAAAAACAAACTCAATGTGACTTTTTCAACAAAATATAACATGAACTGAACTTAAACTGTGTCCATCCTTTCTCAAGTGATTTATCACCATTTATCATAATACTAACCTCGCATTTTTCTGTGAAAATCAGGTATTTCCTTATATTTAATTTACTAATCATGCACTTTAATTATCATGCTGAGATTACATTTGAGGGAAAAAGGGAGAAAACGGAAGAAAAAGTGACGTTTTCAATAAAATAGATCATTAATTGAATGTAAAACAAGTGTCTCCATCCACTGTCATTGATCCAACTCCTTGGGTTTTACTGGTGAATCAATGTTGTAGAAGATGATGGTGTTTCCATGGTAACTATGGAGCCTCTGAATGTCCAAATGGGTCATATCTGATGACCATGAAAAGACAAACTGCATTTTACCCGAATTATTTACATATATTGATCAGATTATTGGAATGACAGGTATTTAACATTGTACATCAGTGGACCTTTTGGTCTTTAAAGGTTAAATTAGCATTTCCTTTCACAGTCATAATCTTTTTAGGAAAATTACCCTCTTGACCAGTTGTTTTTTTTTTTATTGTATAACCACGCTGAACCAGCCTCTCCATCCATATCGGTCGTATTTGTGACATGTGTTGCCAGTAGTAACATGGGTTTTATTAAAATGCCATCTGTTTGTTATAGCTAAAGTCAATCTGTCAGCGAACCAACCGTCTGTCTGTAAACTCTAGTCTCTGTCTGTCCACCCTTTTCACTCTCGGGTTCTTTGTATTTAACCTCAGCCTCCTTTGTGCTAAACGTCTTAGTCTTCCACACATGTACGACAACACAGGCCGTGACATTAACATCATGTTTCTGGATTCCTGTGTGGCGGGAGGGGGGAGGGATTAGATGCCCCTGCAGGCTTCTAGTAAGCTGATCTGGAGGCTTCTGCTATTGAACCAAACAACTGTCATGCAGGTTACAGTAGCAGAAAGAACCAGCGAGACTAAGTAGTCCCTGCCCCAACATCTGCACGGAGATTCCACACATGATGTCATTTCTGATACCAGGCGTTAACCCGTCAAAACAATAATAAATAGTCGATGATGTTGTGAAGTAAGATAGATCATGGGAGTTGCTGATGTCATTACCACTGCCAATTAAGTCACATTTATGGACTAGATAATGTATTAAATTTAACTTACATTTCATTCCTGAAATCACATTATGTCATTTAACTGTAATGAAATAACTCCAAGTGTTATTAGAATGAATGTAAGTTAACCCTTTTTTTCCCAAAAAATATAAAATTTTGATATTGAGATTTCAAAAAGCTGTAGCCCGGGAGTAGTTAGAGATAAAGTCCTACTGTAAAGGAGAAAAATATTGAGTATGCCTCAAAGTTTATGATGAGAGTAAATGTACTCATCTAATTTGCATATTGTCACATCGCAGGGTGGTGGTCATATTGGAGGTGTGTAAAATTGAACTTTGAACAAATCCACATGTAAGTTTACTTTGTTTGTTTTTTTGTTGTCTTAGCCTTAAAAAAAATTAACTTTAACATTAGTAGAAAGTAAAATGCAGTAAGTTTTAGCAGCTTTTTAGCCAAACACCAGAGTATCCAAATCTGTCCTTATCATCCCAAACTAAAACTAAATAAACTTTACTTACTTACTAAACCAGTTCAATACCACGACTTTCAAACTGAATTTTCTTTTTCGCTTTAAATAGAAAACATGCCCTGAAATGGTGTTAGGACTGAAGGGGCACATGTCTGCAATTTACTGGTGGGAGGTGGAAACAAGATTTGGCAACTCTATCTGGAGTTATGGTCTGTTTCATTCAGTTATGTTGCTTGTTACTTGTTACTTGTGCAATATTGCAACTTTGGAGCTGAAAGGGTTAAAAGAACATGATGTCATTGATAGGCTGATACAGTGCATCCACCCTTTTGTAGATTCCTAACCTTGGCTCAGGGTTTGGCTCATAACATTTGTATCAGACAGCTATTGTGTGGTGAATGAGTATAAATGTATAGCACTTATTTTGTTTGTTTATTTTTATTGCATTGTGCTGTTGTATTATATTATATGTCCCCTTTGTATGTGTGTGTGTGTGTGTGGGGGGGGGTTAAAATGAATGTAAATAATTCAAATTTTAATGTAATATAGAGGACACCCCAGGAAGAATAGCAAATGATGTTTCAGTTGCTAATGGGGATCTTAATAAATGGGAAAAAAAACAGAAGAGGAACCAAAATACCTGCTTTAAACTTCATTTGCAAGAGAACATTCTCTATTTTGTTTGACTAAAACGCAGCATCATCAGTTCAAACATGGTCTCTAATCGAACTCTAACCCTTCAATCTGTTGCTGACATGGTGGATGTTAAGAGGTGAACACTGATGAAAACATCTGATATAATCTGAGTATCCAAGCCTTAAAACATACAACACAGCTGAATGTAGATAGTTTCATGTGGACGTAAGGCTGTGAGTTTGGAAAAATGGTTCCAATTAAATACCTATGATACGCGCACATCTTATTTAGTGAAACAAAGACATAAAGTTTGTGTAAAAAGAAGTTTGACATTTTAACTCTTGACACCACGATGTAAGGGTTGTGAATCCAACACAAAAACAATATAAAATTGTCTTCTTTGAATCTTTGCTTGTAAAATGTTAATTTAAAATCATTAGTGTTTTGGGAGTCAGCACAGTTTCACAAATTAAATAGAATAAAACCACGTGGCAAAATAGTTTTTACACTTGGAAGAGGTAGAAAAAATTATAACTTAGCAGATGACAAAAACATATTTTCATTTTCTTTTGTGCAGTTCCTGTAACATCCAACATGTTATATAAAGGATTTACAATGTGTCAATATCAGTCCAAAGACAATAACAGTGTTTGCAGGATTCTTTACATATGTAAATAAAGAAGAAGTAAAATCAATACAGCACATCATGGCAATATAAAATCGAATATCCTGACGCTGAAGTGTACGGATATGTTCTGTGGGCCCGTGTCAGATATCATAGCTCTGAGGTGTAACATGCATCTTATGCTTCAGTGATCCAGAGCATCCTATTGATAAGTTGCACATTCCTTATACCTGGATAAATGTGATTTTCTAAAGGATTTCTGGTGTTTAATCCATGCAGACGAGCAGTGACTGAGCATAAACTGTTGTCTTTACTGTTTACTGACATGCCATTCAGTTGTTTCTGGATAATGCAGGACCTTTGGCTTTTAAAATTAGACACCAGCCAGTCCTTTGTGTGTGCCTTAAAGTGTGAAGTTGATGATATGGAGCTGTGACTGATGGCCCGTCTGCTGTCAGGTTTACAGAGTTGTTAATGTCTGTGTGTGCTGTGGCTTTTATGAAAAACCATAGAACGATGCTTCATTAAAGGCAGATGTCAAAGCTGCAGTGTCAACTCATGTGGCAGTCTGCCGGTATTATTATGTCTGTATGTGTGTCTGTGTGAGTGTGTGTTTGTGTGTGTGTGTTGCAGGCTTGGGAGGGGATGATTCGCTTCCATAAAACCCTCCTGACCATCTGTCTGAACTGAGCCGGTGCCAGGAATGAGGACAGGACAGGAAAATACACACACCCACCACTTCCCTGCCGGTCAGATTGTGTCTGTTTCTTAACACTACGCACTAACATGAAAAAGCATATATACACACGTCCAGGATCACATCATAAAATGGACTACACCGACAGAAATCTATCCACTTATTCCATCTCTTCCCCGCTTCATCGCCTTCTGACTCGGCTTTTCTGCTGAAAGCTGAGAAGGATGTATTGACCTCTAAGCTTCCTGACATCACAGCTCAAGGAACATCACATCTGCTGCATCTTACACCGCTACTATCAAACTGCATGGATTTAGTGACCTGTCGCTGTTTTTGCCGAGAACAGCATTTCCTGGAGATACTGAGAGAGATGGAAGTGACACAGCAAAAGGTAGAAAGTTAAGAGTAGAAAACCAAAGTGTAAATGCATCGTAGTGAAAGGCCCAATCACAACTCACCCCTTAGCCCTCCCCCTTGACCCTTGCACTTGGCACTACTAGTGATGTCCTGATCTGGATTTTTTTTTTTGCTTCCGATCCGATTTTGTTTTTTTTTTTTTAGATTAGTTTTGCCGATACCGATCCAGTATGGACTTTTTACAATGAAATTTGGATTTAAATTTGGAGTCATTATTCATAGGTTATTATACTATTATTTTACTTGAGATCACAAATTGGGCTGAATTGGGAACTTGAACTAAAACACTGATGACACCTTTGACTCTTAATGACTTTAGTATAATTTCTGCACTTTCCAAATTCATACTGTGGGACAAATTAGAACTTTACATTTTCCACTGCTGTAGTGTGTCTATGGACAGGTCCGTCCAGGTGTTATAAGGGTGCCGTGCGTTACTGATGTGAAGCTGGTTGGGATGTGTCAAAAGAATGTCAGTTTATTTGGGTTGGGTCGGGTCAAATAATTCCACAAAAGCCCCGCGGGTTGAAAAAAAACCTGACTCACGTATCACAGCCGGACCTCATAATGAGTACAAATGCAGAGTGAAAGTGAAACTTATAGACGCTGTACTAGTTCATCTAAGCCTCGCAGCCTTTCCATACCTCTGGAAGCTTTAATTTGAGGGGGCAGGACGTCCCCTCCCCTTCCTGGATCAGCCCGATCTCATGACTAAATCTGATCCGATCTTCTAAAAAAATGCCAGATCGGCAACCGATACCAATCTGTAGATCGGATCGGGACATCCCTAGGCAAATGGAGCTGCAAGGGTTAGGGGTTGAAACATTCTCCTATGAAATGGGACAACCCTTTGCGACCTGATACGTCATCAGCAGTCATCGATACCACTATAAACAGATGCGACAACTTTGTTTCCGAAAGTATTCCCCATGCCATCAGTAGCCGTAACCATCTCTGTTCCATGGGCTTTGGTCATTTTTTTGCGTCTATCAACTATAAACCACAGAAATGCGATCTATAACACACCGAAACGGCATTAAACGATCAATCAAATGATTAAATTGTTTACGAAGAAAATACATACATTTGTGTTTGCTGCATCCCACTGCTGCACTTTTTCGCTGTGTTTACCTCCATCTTGCTAATGATTCAAACAGAATTATGGGAAATTTCTCCTACCCCTCCGTTCATAGTGTGGTCCTGAAAAATCTCCGTTTCGAGGACTATAAAGCCCCTCCGCTTTAGCCCCTCCCCTCCGACTAATTGAGAATCGGGATGACACTACCCCTTCACGTGTATGTGCAAAACAAAGGGGTAGGAGTAAAGGGGAGGGGCCAAGGGGTGAATTGGGATTCAGCCTATATGTATAGTATTGGATGCACATGTGTATATGTATATACAGTACTGTGCAAAAGTTTCGGTGGGCTTTAGAGTGGTTGTTTTTGCAGCATTGAAATGAACATGCATATTTATTTCTCAGTCTCGTTTCTTCAAATACAACAAGAAAATACAGGAAATTTGTGCACAACCTTAAAAAACAGAACTAAAAGGGTTCTAATGGTTAAAGTCTGTATTTAGTGTGACCCCTGACCCCATGACAAGAAGCAGCAAAAACTGTCAGAAACATCTGGCATGTGTTGAAGTGAATGCCAAAAATGTCTGAACAAAAGGATTAAAGACATGTTAACTGTAAAAGGAAAGTCACATTAATACGACCACTTTGGTTTATAGAAGCTGTTTTTTTTCACTGAAACATTTGTTTTTACTGCTCTACATACTTTACCTGTAGTAATAAGAAATAAATATGCCTGTTCATTTCAACGCTGCAAAAACAACAAATCTAAACGCCACCTAAAACTTTTGCACAGGACCGTATGTATGACTGCACAGCCTGACCAAAACATTCCCCTGCTGGATTTAACTCAGCAAATAGTTCAGGTCCTTCCATTGGATAAATACTGCAGTGATTTATATGTTTCTGCAGCAACAAGTTGTTTAACCTTTAGCTCAGGGGTCAAACATACAGCCCACCACAGATTCCAATCCAGTCCATAGCGTGAACTTTCAAAGTGCAGAAAACATTAACAGTCACTGGTGTCAAACTCATTTTATTTGATCTCAGCTGGGTCAGACCAGTAAAATAATGGCAGAATAAACTAGAAATAATGACAACTCTAAATTTCAAACTACAAAATTTTAACTATATTATGCTTCTCACTATATGTTTTATGCCTTCGTAGAACCACTGTCATCTGTAATGCATATATAAATGATAAGCGAAGCATAATATTGTTAAAATTGCATTTATTTTTCTTACAAAATTTCATTGTGTTTTTTTTGTGAAAGGAATGATTGTAAATGTAGACATTTTAACATTTTCATAATTTAATTTTACTTTTCTGCACTAAAACAGAAAAATTTGGAATTGTCAATATTTAAAGGCTATTTTTCTATTATTTTACTGGTCTGGGCTACCTGAGGTCATACTGGGCTGGATGTGACCCCTGAACTCAAATGAGTTTGACATTTTTGCTTCAGAGGAACACACTGAACCCCCTGATGCTTGAACAAAGAAGGAAGGAAGGAAGGAAGGAAGGAAGGAAGGGGATCTGTACAGGACTTCAGCCATGTTTGGAAATGTGTAAAGAAAAGACATAAAGATGCATGAATGAGGTTAGTCAGTCAGAAAAAGAAGCAATGAAAAGAGGAACAATGAAGAAGTCATTCATCTGTTCTCTCTAAGAAATGAGGAAGACAAGGAGAGGAGGAGTAGGAAGAGGAAGAAGAGGAGGAGGACGAATAGGAAGAAGTAGAGGAGGAGGAAGATGAGGAGGAGGAGAAAGAAGAGAAGGAAGAAGATGATAAGGAGGAAAACGAAGAATAAGGAAAAAACGAGGAAAATGAGGAGGAGCAAGAAGAGGAGGAGGAGGAGGAAGACGAGGAGGAGGAGGCAGCATCTGTGTTAACAGTAAAAGTGATGCGACTGAAAGGCTCCATTATTGTTGCATCCAAACCCGAGGAGGGGGAGGGAGGACACAGAACGTCCCATTATTACAGAGGGGGAGGGGCCATGGACCTGAAGAATACAGAGAATCTAAGACAAGAAATAACTGATGAGTGAGAGGAGAAGAGAGGAAGAGTGTTTGAGCTGAGGGATCATTTGGACTGATCCAACACACTAGTACTGAACTGTAATCCCATCTGCGCTCTTGATGAAACCAATCTAATTTCACTAAGTATTTGACGAGGATACTTGTGTGTGTGTGTGTGTGTGTGTGTTTGTGTGTGTGTGTGTGTGTGTGTTAAATACAGGCTGATGTTGAAGAAAATCACACATGAACCCTCACAGACGCAGTACTTTGGATGGCGTCTAACCAGATTATTGTGTCTTTCCCTCAGTTGGAATCCTGAGGATAATTCAGTTGATAAGCGTTCAGTCTAGACGTCGCCTCGGAGCTCTGCTTCACTTCTGCAGGAGCCAAATGTGGTCCCGAGGTGGAAACCCCGACAAAAGCTCATAAGTGGCTTTAGTCGATTCTGTGTCTTTTCTTGTGTTTTTGTTGTGTTTTACTATAATTAACAAGGAGACGGGAATTAATGTTTGAAGATCTGAAACTGTGGCACCATTCCCCTGATTAATTGGATGGTTTTTAATCACTAGTGAGCATTTCTACTGGGAAGAATCTGCAACCAGCGGACCTCTAAGGCCCACTGTGATTGGTTAATGTTTACAGATGCATAAATACACTATATGGACAAAAGTATGTGGACACATTGAATTCAGGTGTTTCTTTTCTAACAGGGGTCTGGGATACAAAACGATAATGAGTAGTTTTAAATTGGAATAAATATCATTGCACTGGTTAGTTTGGTTTAGGATGGATGGATGGATAGACAGACAGACAGATCTTTCTTGTCATTGCACATACACAGTATAATAATGCAACAAAATGAGGGCTCTTTTCAGTGCAGAGAATAAAAAATTGTTAATGAATTGTTGTTAATTGTTAATTAATTGTTATTAATTAAATTATCTTTATTTCCAAAATGCCTCAGAGATGATTTTTAATTAATGACTTTCAACATTGATTTATTTAATTTCTTTAACCATGACTATGGTTTTAAATGTTCTCTCTAAATTTCTTAAATATTTTTCATGGTGACTGTAAATAATAATTTTCTTCCACAACTAACCATCTACTTTCCTCACATCTCACTGAGGAAGAAAAATCTCCCATTAAACTTTAACCCATAAGACCCAAACAGCCACTGATGACCAAAACATTTACTGACCTAATATGTTTAATAACTTCTGATCCACTAATACTATCAATACATGTAAATAATTGGTGTAAAATACAGTTTGTCATCTTTTCATGGTCATCAGATATGACCCATTTGGACATTCAGAGGCTCTGTAGTTGCCATGGAAACACCGTCATCTTCTACAACATTGATTCACCAGTAAAACCCATGGAGTTGGATCAATGACTGGATGGAGATGCTTATTTTTGTGTTCCGTTATTGATAACTTTGCTTAAAAAGTACTTTTTTTTTCAGTTTTCATTGTTTTTTAACATAATAACCCTCAACTTTAATGTGAGCTTCTATGAACATCAACATGATCAAGAAATTAAATACAGGAAAATACATGATTTTCACTGAAAAAATGCAAAATACAGAGAATAATATTTTTTAAAAATGGCAAATCATTTAATAAAGGTTAAATCTAGAGGAAAATTAATTTGGGAACTGGCACAAAAGTAGGTCTTTATGGGTTAAGGAAATATTGATGTTTTTATCTTAAGCCACCATGAACATCTTCCATCTTACAGCTGTAGCCATAATGTGTCCCAATACTTTTGTCCATATTGTTTATAAATTTGTCCATATATCAGCCAAACATTGGTGTTGACATTGGTGAGTGACGCAGACTATCAGTCTTGTGTGTTTTTCTTATTTCAGTCTATTTCGCTATTAATTGGACTAATAACAGGACTAAAATAATGAATAACTGATAAATATAATATAATGATGATAATAATAATAATATACTCCCTGTTAAATCCTTCTATAAAATGAACTAATTCCTTTAAATGTCCTAAATCCTTCTAAATCTTCTCTGTGGTGTGTGTTTCTTGATCCAGTAGATTAATGTTCTTCCACAGAGACACACCCTGGTCCTCAGGTCAAAGGTCACACTGCTGCTATAGATTAACCTGCCACATAAAGCCCACACATCAGCAGTTTTTCCTCCTGTGTCTTGGACAAATGAGGCTGACAGGAGGTGACCGCCACACAAAGGACACACTTTGGCCGAGTCCGCACAACAGAAAATACATCATTCATGCGTGTATTTCCAGTAAAACCCTCAACTTGGCCTTAGACTTAAACACAATATGCAAAACAGGCTAATGCATTGAGCTGCATGGTGTCACCCTTGTACACACACTATTATGGGATGTTCCCTTCCATTAGCTCCAGGGTATTCATAGCCCGCCCTATAATGTTGGTTTTACTGCCTCATCACATAAAAGCACATACTCCCATTTACAAACATGCTACACTTTACTGTTTACATGCCACTGTTGACATGGCTGCTCCTACTACAGCCACCAATCTCTGTTCTCCTACAGCCTGGAGTCAAAGGTCATCACTCTGGGATTCACACCAAGACACAAAATGTAACTGTAACCTATTATATCTTTAACCCAGGGGTTTCAAACGTGCGACCCGGGAGCCAAAAGGTCCAATCCAGCCCACAGGATGAATTTACAAAGTGTAAGAATTACACTGAAGATGTGAACAGTCAAGGGTGTTGAACGTATTTTAGTTCAGGTTCCACATTCAGACCAATGTGATCTAAAGTAAAATAGTAGCATAATAACTGAAAACTCCATTTTTCTAGGTTCTAGGTCAGTGTTTTTCAACCTTTGGGTCGGGACCCCATGTGGGGTCACCTGAAATTCAAATGGGGTCACCTGAAAATTGTAGTAATTGATAAAAATATAAATAAAACTGACTTATAAAAAAAAATATATGGTGAGTTGAGAGAGACACTCACAATACATAAAAGACATGACAAACTCTGAAGTGTTTATCTGCTAAATGTTCTTTGTGGTCAGTTTCAGATGCTGCAGCTCTTTCATAATTCATAGTTTGAGTTCTTGTTTGTTCAGTATTAATTGTCAGCCTTGTAAATCACAGCTGGACTGACTGTACATATCCTGACCAAGTAAAATCAAATTCTCACTTTGTGCAGTAATCTACACCTGGCTTTTCTGCCTCCGTCCATAATAATATACATTATATAGACTAAATGTCGTCTAAAATTAACATTTATTTGCAACATAGTATAGCAAACTATTACATGATCAAAAACAAATTAATTTTAGCAAAAAAGAAAAAAGTCTCTGTTTTGAATGTCTGGGGTCGCCTGGGGGGTGGGGGGGTGTCTTACTTAATATTAAAGTAACCTGTAAAGGGCTGCCAAATTCAATAAAATAACTTTACATTATCTTTTAGTCTCCAAATGTAAGTGTTGTATAGTGTCTTTGAACAGAGCCTGATGAGTCAGAGAGTTTATGTTCTTCCAGTTTAACAGAATAAGGCGTCTGGCCAGTAGTGTCACAAACCTCAAAACAACACTCTGTTTAGTACTAAGGTCCACTCCTGTTGGTTCCACACCGAACATTATAATAATAATAAAAATAACAATATATATAGTCATCTTCGGTGACGGATTCTGTTGGGTTTCTGAAAATTGACTTAGAGTCCGGTTTTGACCAACTCTATATATAAAATGTCAAGAGATAACTTTTTTGTGATCGGGCGCTATATAAATAAAATTTGATTGATTGAGTGATTTAATTGGTTTTCCCCTGTAAGTCGCTTTGGAAAAAAGCGTCTGCCAAATGCGTAAACAAACATATAGTGTATCATCGCTCTCAGGCAGAAACCTCGTATGTCCAAAATGGTTATTTTTCAGGAAACTGGAAAAACTACGTATATTTAAATAAATGAATAGAGTTAAGAGATGTAGTCACAAGCAGTTTTCAACACTTTTCATTGGTTAAATTTTTCTAAAACCATCAGGCCAACGTGAAGACTGACCAATACAATTGTTTTATAAAAAAAAAAAAAAGACCAAAAAATGGACTTACAAGATTTCCAACAGCAATGATATATTGTAATATATAACAGAAATAGAACAATGTCAACATTTTTTTTTTGTGAGTGAGTGAGTGAGTTCTTCCTTTGGTTTTGTTGTAGAATGAATCAAAGGTTCGGATGAAATTCTATTGTAAATGAATGCGGGTCATTTTGACCCACCTATGGGAGGTTGGGATAGTAAAACAAAAACTATAATTTCATAAAATCTATAAAAGATAAGTTAAAATTATAAATGGTACCTGGAATATGAAATAACAACAACTTTTCATGACAAAGATATTGCAAAAAAACCATCACCGGCTCATTTTTGACCCACTTATCCCTTTATTGGGCACTCATTGAAATACTCTGAAATTCAGAATTTCAGCCTTAGTGTGTTATTGGACATCGTCATCTACCTCCTCTTGTCATAAAACATCTGAGCAGCACTTGCTAATAAGTAAACACATGTAATTAAACAAATGTTATAAGGTCATGAAGTGACAAAAATCATTCATATTCACTTTTTACATAAAATTTCTCTGAATCCGTGTATAGTGTTTCTAAAAACCAACATGCTTCTGAACCTCACTGAGGCACGGGATTGGCCCCATATTTAATGTTTGAGGAAATGACCAAAACTAGTCACTTGCCCGATAAAGAGTCCTGCATCTAAGGGTTAAATACTGTCTCCTTGATCCCAGTGCAAACAGAGAAAGCTGAATTGTGCCAAACTGTACCAATCACTTGTGCCGTATAGATTGAACGTATCAATAACAGGCGCTGAAATAGCTTATCCAGCCTTGTTTGTGATTTGTCATTAAAGAGTCGAGCTGCAGAAAAAGTGCTCAGTGTTGCAGATAATAGTGCTGCTGTTGACACGTCATATCGTCTGTCCAATGAGCGCCTTTGTTGTGTATTGATTTCAGCCGAATGTGAAGGCTGTGGGGAGAGACACCACAATGCATTATTAATGAGCGCCTTCACTTCCTCAAAACAATGAGTCTCAGAAAGAGGCACATGCTCATTTCTTCCAGCTCTGTAACTCACTCGTCCGACTACATCTGTATTTAACTTTGAGAAACACTTTGAACTGCTTTGTAAAATCCTACATTTGTATTAGGCGCTAAAATCACAGCCTAATTATTAATATTTTGATCTTTTAAATGTGTTCAGTCAGTCAGTGAAGGATAATTTCCATAGATATGTGATTAACATTTCATCTCTACAGTGTCATAAAATTGAATCTGCTGGAAAAAAAAATACTGAATCCTGCATTTCCTCAGTTCCCCTTAAAGCTCCAAAAGTGACTTAATCCTCATAAACCCACAAGTGAAAACTTAGAGCACAGATAAATATATTTACAGTCTGGTTATTTAAAAAAAAAAGTTCCAGTGCTGATGGCAATCCTTCAGAAGTATAAGTGTATTTTAACCATTCTTTACTTACTTTATCTAATTGCATTGCAATACTCGTCTGTGTTTAGATATAAGATACAGTTGCGGAAAAAATTACTAGACCATCAAAAGTCATGAACAACAATGGTTATGCAATCAAGTACTAACTCCTGTGTGTATCATGTGACTAAACAGACAGAAAAGAAAACATGGAATGTCAAAAAGCACTGTTTTTGTCAGTACAATGTTATAGATGTTCATGTAAGAACTGAAGTGATTTTGGTTATTATAAAAAAAAAATCATGAAAAAAAAGGTAAATAGAGAGAAAAATTCCTTTGGGAAGTGTCATAAAAGTAGCACTGGGTTTTTATGGGTTAACTAAAGTAAATGCACTAAATAAAATTAGTCAAACCTCAAAAAAAAAAAAAAAAAAAACAACTTGCAAAATGGATAGATATCAGCTCTGAAATTAAACTACTATGAGCTATTTTTGTTGTTATCATTATATTTGTACAAATAAATGTACCTTTAGTTGTACCAGGTATTAAAATGAACAAGAAATTGAGGAAAACAAGGGTGGTCTAATAATTTTTTCTGCGACCGTATGTTTAGCTGTTTAGGTAGGGTTTTTTTGTAACCTTTTATAACCTTGTGGTACCTTTTAAGGTGACAGTTTAATATCTGTCCAGAGACTTCAGATGGATTTACAGCAATGTGAATTAATGTACAATGTCCTTGTTAAAGAAATCAATAAAAATAAAAGAAATAAATCAATAAAAGTAAAATAACTGGACTTAGTTTTTAGCTCACCTCTTTAAACTGTACTTGTATTAGTAGTCGTGGTTTAGATCTCACACTTGGAAACCATTTCAGCTGTTCCTTCCCTCCTAATTTGTGTTAATTTTTGCCTTTGTACCAGCCCAAGTTCTAAAGCTTATAACTGAAGAACCACAGAACCAAAGACACCTCTCCTGAAAGGTAATGACCTCAAGTTTCAGAATATTTCATCTTTTAGTACGTGTTTAAAATACAACCTGAACTACAAGCAATACTATAAATAATGTGGAATAATCTGTTTACATTTCAGGCATTTCTCTTCTTCTATGTTGATTTATTTATAATAATTATTATTCTTCTCTGCACTTTGCTCTGTTGTTTTCTATTTTTTTCTGTTTTAAATGTGTGTTTTTAAATATTCATTTCATTTCACTATCAATCCTGTGGACTGACGTGTTGGATTTTCTGTTGTGGTTAAAATGTTACATTATTAACACTGTTAAGGGAGTCTGGCACACCTCAGCTTCATTTCTCACTTGTCTGGTATAATTTGAAGGCTGCTTTAGTGGATGTTAGCATTTGGTATTGCATTATATGAACTATTAGATAGCTGTTTACTTATGCTAAAGAGTTTCTACATTATGCAAAGTTGACACTGTTACCAAAAACAATTGTACACTTGTGATTAAAAGTTTTGGGAATGACATAAGAAGATTTTTTGCTTAAATGTGATTTGTCATTACATTTCTTTGAAACATATAATGCTTCTAACTGTTCTTCACTGTACCCTAGAAACATGTGGAAATTTGAAGGAAAAAAAAAACACAGGGAGCAAATTTTGCAAAACCAAAACTTGTCATTCCCATAACTTTTGGCCACGAGTGTATTTGATATTTTACATCTACAAAGTAGATGAAAGTACTTGGTGACATGACACATAGTAAATGTAGGAAATTATCTGTAACCCCCTCACACCCTCTCAAGATGGAGATTGACACTAAATATATCCTATATTACTTGTATATATATGTTGTACATAATTCTTCCATCTATATCACAGAGTTGGCTTTTTGTATATTTTATATGTCTTGTAGTTTTGTATATTGCCAATATTTTTTGGTATAATTTGTGTGATGTTTTTATACAGTTTTTTTTTGCACTTTAAGTGTTTGCTGCTAAAAAGAAGCAGAGCTGCTAAATGGATTTTCATTGTTCCTGTAACAGCGACAATAAAGTCCTATTCTTTTTTTATCTGTCTGAAAAAAAAAAGAAACAAAGAATCTTTATATTCTCAATAAAAGTATGAACCTGATCAGACTATAAAGTTCTATTCTATTCTATTCTATTCTATTCTGTAACATTAGTTTTGTGAGTTTCATGTCTGTTTAGTGATGCCAAATTTGTCTTCAGAACTGCTGTTAATTAAGATAAGACTTTATTTATCCCACTATGGGGAAATTTTACTTAACAACAGCAACATACAACAAGCAAGTGCAGAGAAAAAGACTGGCAGAAAAACTACAAATGACTAATAATATTAATATTAATAACACTACATGTCCATATCTTGTGTGTAGGATGTAATTGTGAATAAGCAGATTTTTTTCTATTATTGGACTCTTTCTTTTCTTTGCTTCTATTATTTTTTTCTTTTTTTTTCTTTTACCTGTTTTGTTTTATGAGTACTTTGCTATTGTTTTTACTACTATCATTAAGTATGTTATGTAGGACCATGAGTGGGAGGGTGAGGGGGTGGGAAGAATGGGACATGCTTAATGCCTCAGAAATTGAATATTCAACTGTTCAATGTAACTTAAATCTGCACCAAAAAATGATGAATAAACATGTTAAAAAAAAAAATACAAATGAGTGAAAAAATGAAAATATAATGAGAAAAATAAGAAATTTGGTATTTCTGTAAATATAGAATTATAATTAAAGTGAATTATCATTTACATATAAACCATTTGGTGGTAATAAAGTCAGTCTACGGGGAAATGAACCCGTTTCTGATCCAGGTAACTTCCTCCTTTCTTTGATGCATGAAGTAATGAATACTAAATGAGATTTTTTTTTGTATTTTTAGATTATTCAACAGATTGAATCCTGCTTCCTTGACTAGAGGGAAACATCACTTCCTGCGTGCCAGGATGATGAATAACCCAGCGGCCCACTGCAGCACCTCCTCTGCACCATCAGCACAGATGACAAATAGACAGGAAGAGTCAGAGCACCCATACAGGTGGGAGACAAACAGGCCCCAACCATATGGTACCGCTTTTATCTGCACCACATAAAGACATCATTTCTCATTAGCACATAAAACGCCGTGCAACTGGTCACCTGTAAGCCTCATGACCGCTCACCGGAGAGGAGAGGTTTTGTAGAAAACAGCCCGACTGCAGTGGACTGATGTAAAAAGGAAAGACAAAGGACCAATGGAGGGGTGGAAAAGGTCAGGACGCTGCTACGTTACATCCACTATTCTCACTTTATTTCCACTGTAAACTGCTGCTGCTGCTCATGTTGACGTTTACATGCACCGCCACCTTAAACTGTTATTCCTGCTGCTGTGTGTGCAATATTTGACATATCGGCGCTGTCAGGCCGAAACCTCCTAAGTCCATTTTTGGTCTTTTTTTTGTCATGAAACAATTCTATCAAGGTTCAGGGTTACTTTATTTGTACCCGTGGGTAGATTTGTTTTACAGTCGAGGTGACTGCTTTGGTATTACAACAAGACATACATTGAACATGTTAGGCAGGTACTTGATCGAGCTTACAGACAGGACAAAAAGTGCTCAGTGTTCCACCGTTCATCAGTATAGCAGCATGGATAAGTAAAAGAATAAAAGAAATAAATAAGATCAAATAAATAAAAACAAGATGCAATAAAACACAATAAAAACCCAGAGAAGATGAATACAGTCTGGGATAAAAACCAGGATAAGAACATAAAATTTAAAAATTTGAAGTCACAATAATAATAAATAGAGCTAAGAAATAGAATAAATAACTAAAATAAGTTAATAAAGTGCAATGTCACTATTTCTTACTGAGCTCAGTGACAGCGACAGGAACAAAGCTGTTTTTCTCTGTTGGTCCGTCTTTACGTTGGCCTGACAGTTTTTGAAATATTTAACCAATGAAAAGGGTTTTATTTTATTTTATTTGTTCATTTGTCTCAAACGTTGAAGTAAAAAAGAAAAAATAATTAAAAATAAACCCAATAAAAGTAAGAAGTCCATTCCATATGCACCCATCAATGAACAATGACCTCAGCCGCTAAAGTACAGACATTTTTTATTTGCACTATTTCATACATTGGCACTGATGCGTGTGTGACATATTGCTGCATGATAAATGAATGAATGTTGATGTGTGAGTGATGCATATTTTGTTTTTATTATATATTTTTATAGTTATTATTACTATGTGTTACTATTACTATTTATAAGTCCGCTTCTTGACGGTGCACCTAAATTTCAATGTACATTTTGTATAAAGACAATAAAGTATCTTATCTTATCCATCAATGGTCATTAATCACAGAAAAAGTAATGAAATACAATAAATTTAACATAAATGTGCATATGAATCAACTCATAAACACAGTTTGAGAAGGGAAAGGGACATTCAGTATCAGATTCATAACCAACTATATTTCCTTCATCTGCTATCTATCACATTAAATTAGATAAGAATGAATAACTAGTCAGAGCACCTTTGTATTGGCTGTATCATCATTGTGCAACCTTTCTGCCAGAAATAAAAATAAACAAATAGAGACTAAACTATACAGGGTATAATACGTAAGCCCCAAACTACATATAAACCCATCAAAATATCTCCCATTACACATACCAAAATATGAAAGTAGTCTGATTACTCAATGTATTTGTATGAATGGGTTGGAAACGACTTGTGATTACATCTCATAACTCCATTTATTTATTTAAAATATACATCGTTTTTTCCAGTTTCCTGAAAAATAACTGTTTTGAACATAAGAGGTTTCCACTCGACAGTGACAATATTTATTATATTTTAGTGGATTTTATGGTAGTTTTTATTCTATTCTATTTAGCTTTTATATATCTTATCTCAGATCTGGGTAACTATATTTATGTTTTTTTCACATTTGAGTGAATGACAGTAAAAATGAGTCTGAGTAAAAGATTCAAAGATTTTTTATTGTCAATTCACTGAATGTACAGGACAGAGAATTCAGAAACTGTTTCTCTCTCATCTTGTTAAATGCCATACATTTTTTAAAAGAAAAAACAAAAAAAAGAGGCAGAATAGAATAATATAGTGCAAAATTATCGTGCCAGTCAGATGTTTGTGGATTGTGGTGTTCGATGCTGTACGGCTGCTGAAGGGCATTTTATTTATTCATTCATGTGCAGAGTTACAAAATTATCTAACTCATTTGTACAAGCCCTGGTCTGTCCCAACATTACTTCAGTAAGATTTACATCTAAATTTTTTTTTTACATTTTACAGCCTTTATGTGTTAGTAACATATGGATTTATGCTATTTCTTTTCTTTGTTTTTTTTTTATTGTGCATGTTTTTACCTATCCTATAGACCTCATTTTTGTGTCTTTAATAAAGCTTGAATGAAATAAGAATAGGAATAATAATGAAAGTGTACATGTCAGTCTATCTACAGTAGCAGCAGCAGTGTAATACAGTGACGTTATGAGGTGAAGAGGTGCATGATGGGACCAAACAGCAGCAGATATGACAGTAGTGCACTGTTTAGAGAAAAGAGGGTGGGATGTCTTATTAATGTGACGTGCATCGGCTGATGAATCTCCCCAGGTGATCCCTTTGTCTGTGCGCTAATTAGCAAATCGTTAGCCTCATAGCATAATTACCTAAGTCATACACTAAATAGACAAAAGTATGTGGACGCGTTGAATTCAGGTGTTTCTTTTCTAACAGGGGTCTGGGATACAAAACAATAATGACAAATATCATAATGTAGTTTTAAATTGTGATAAATATCATATTGATTATTAATATCGATGTCTCAGAGAGGTTTTTTACTTTATTTCTGTCAACATTGATTTTATATCATAATATAGTTTTATATTGGGATAAATATTGCATTGGTTAGTTTTATTTAAATTGTTATCTTTGTTGACAAAATGCCTCAGAAATGGTTTTTACTTAATTTCTCTCAACAGTTTTTTTTTTTTTTTTTTATCTGCGACTATGATTTTAAGTGTTCTACCTCTAAATTTCTATAATACTTTTCATGCTCTGACTGTAAATAATCATTTTCTACCACAACTGATCATCTACTTTCTCCACATCTCACTGAAGAAGGAAAATCTCTCATTAAACTTTAAGAAAATATTAATATTTGTATCTTAAATCAGCATGATCAGGACATCTTACAGCTGTAGACATGATGTGTCCCAATATTTTTGTCCATATAGTTTATAAACATCAATATTTCCTTAAAGCTTAATGGGAAATTTTCCTTCCTCAGTGAGATGTGAAGAAAGTAGATGGTTAGTTGTGGCAGAAAATGGTTATCTACAGTCAGAGCACGAAAAATATTTCAGATTTTTAGAGATAGAACATTTAAAATCATAGCCATGGATTAAAAAAAATCAATGTTGAGAGAAATTAAGTAAAAAAAAATCATCTCTCATAGATTTTGGAAGCAAAAATAACAATTTAAACCAAACTAATACAATTATATTTATCCCAGTATAAAACTAAAAAAACATTTTGGAACATTTCAAATCAGTCGTGGATTAAAAAAATGTTGAGATAAATTAAATAAAAACCATCTCTGAGGCATTTTGGAAGCATTTCAACCAAACTAACCAATACAGTATTTATCACAATATGAAAATAAATCCGTTCTCTACATGTATGTTGTAGTTGAGGAACACCCCTCTCTCTCTCTCTCCTCCTCCTCTTGAAGATGCCCCCATTTTCCTCTCCCTCACTCACTCCCTTCCCTGGCTTCACACATTTTCCCTTTTTCTGCCTCTCTGTCTGTCGTTCAGAGCTAAAATAAGCCCAGCAGGTAGTGGTAGAGGAAGCTGCTTTCTCCCCTGGAACAGAGCGAGCTCAAATCCATCCCACACCCACTCACACACAGCCACAGTGAGCCTGACCGGAGGGTATTCTAATGGTCCTGGGCCTTGATGAGACCCTGCAGCGGTCCTCACGCTTCATTAAACCACCAGTGTTACTGAGTGGGTATCATTTCCAGTGAGAAGGCATCTCTAGTGTCGCACTCATTATATTACATTCACTTTTTTGGGCACTTAGCTGAAGCTTTAGTGTGACCCACAACCAGTGAGTGAGTAAAGACCGCAAAGGAGCTGCAGTTCATCAGCAGGTTGAACTGTTGACTTATATGATGCAACAATTTTGACTTGATTTTCTGTGTTTTTTTAGATTAGATTATTATGTTTTTATAACATTATGTTTTTGGTTCAGTTTGTTTCTTTGTTTGTTTGCAGCAAAACTATTGGTTGAATTCAAAACAAATTTGGTTTATAATTGCCAGTGACCCAGAATAGATCTCATTATATTTTGGGAACAGTAGGTCAAAGTTCACATTTTTTATGAATTTTTAAAATCTTTTTTTTCCCCATTTACTTACAATGGGTGAAATTTCAAATGTCTGTAGCAGCAAAACTGTTGGTTGAATTCATACCAAATTTGGTTTATAGGTTGCTAGTGACTCAAAATAGATGTCATTACATTTTTGGAAAAGTAGGTCAAAGTTTAAATTTTTTATAAATTTTTTTAAATCTTATTTTTCCCCATTTACTTATAATGGGCAAAATTTCACATGACTGTAGCAGCAAAACTATTGGTTGAATTCATACCAAGTTTGGTTTACAGATTGCTAGTGACTCGAAACAGATGTCAGTACATTTTGGGAAAAATAGGTCAAAGTTTAAATTTTTTATGAGTTTTTTTAAATCAAATATTTTCCCCATATACTTATAATGGGCAAAATTTCACATGACTGTAGCAGCAAAACTATTGGTTGAATTCATACCAAACTGGGTTTATAGATTGCCAGTGACCAAGAATAGAAGTGATTACATTTTGGGAAAAGTAGGTCAAAGTTTAAATTTTTTATGAATTTTTTGTATCTTTTTTTTTTTCCATTTACTTATAATGGGCAAAATTTCACATGTCTATAAAAACATCAATTTTATTTCAATTTACTTCAAACTTGGCACATATGTAGAGGCAATTGATATGCTGACATCAGATGGATCGATGCTAAAATAAGCTACAATACATGTGAGGGGCGGGGTTTGTTGTACCTGGAACCACTTGTTAAATTATTGATCCCACAGTGAAGGCAGCAACAGAATAAAGTGCAGGAAAAAGTATGTCTGCATAAGGATAACAGAAAAAAAACATTATAAAACAAGTGGTGTCAAGTGGAATTGTGACTTTATGAAATAAAGTAATGAGCAGATGTGATTAATGAGGTGAAGTGGGCGTGTATATTCATGAATGCTGAGGGGAACTCCATATAAGGCCTGTCAGAACAAAAAATGACCAGAGAGGACGTTATAAATGTTTGTCAGAGACTTTTAACACCACTGTCCCCTTCAGCGCCAAATTGTGTATTCCTGGAATACGCTATAATCTTATTATTGACAGTTTTTCTGTTATCACTGTTATGGGGGAACAAAATAATTTATCATAATGCAAGTTAATTGTGTGTGACCAGAAGACTAGTATAAACACTGACAATAAAACTGTCAAAGTGAGAGTTTTTATCTGTACCTGTTAAGTCATAATATTACAGTTTAATACTGAACCTCTGAAGGTATAAATATATGATGTTTATTAGTTGAAATCACAAGTTAATTCAAGATACTGTATGATGGCATATGATAAGAATGGCATAATAATACAGCAAATGATACTTGTGATACAAAAAAGTAAACAAATAATTTGAGCCTAATTAATTATTTACAGCACTTTTTCTTGATTTCATCTCATATCAATCTCAAGTACATTTTGTCTTTTTTCTTGTCTGTCTTTGGTTTGTTTCATCAAGATCAAACCCCAACTTTAGGAATATCACAAGATTAACCTGCTTTTTCATTTATAGCTTTAAACACAACCAATAATTGAACTAATTTCTAACCTGATTTTTTTATTTTATTTTATTTTTTTTAAGGAAAGTGTTGCAGCATCAACTTAAACCACAAGGTTTAATCTGTAACAAATTCTACCGAATCATAACACAAGGAAGAGGAAATGACTCACAAGTATGTTAGCAACTTTCCAGCTGCATAAACTCCCTACCCTCATGGCCAAAAGTTATGGGAATGACACAAGTTTTATTTTTGTAAAATTTGCTCCTAGCATGTTTATTTATTTATTTATTTTGATTTCCCTGTTTCTAGGGTAAATAGAAGAACAATTAGAAACATTATATAGGTTTCAAATAAATGTGATGACAGATAAATTACATTTAAGCAAAGACTCCATTTGTATCATCCCCAAAACTTTGGGCCACGAGTGTAATAAAGTTAACATATATTAACTTAAATAGGCTTAAATAGATAATGAAATATTAGGTTTGTGTAACTGAGGAAAAAAACAGAAAATAAGATTAACTAGTTGAGTCAAATATTCAAGGTTAGCCTCGACCATCTCTGAAACTCACTTGTGTTTTGGTCATAACTCAGTCTTATTCTCAGTTTATTTGGTCTAGACTATAATAATATAAGTCGCAGATGGACGAAAAAATCATATTTCAACATATTTTTGGCCAAATTGTGACACATATTTACATATCTCACTACTTTTTCTGAAATGGGTACTTTCAGATGTTAAACAAAGCTAAGAAAACTGTAACAAAATACTTATTTTACAGTGTCAGAAAAACACATTAAACATATGCAGGTTAAAACTACCATTAATGAATGTAATTAGTATAATTATCACTGTGTATTTTTTATTCCAATGTGTGATGACTTTTAAAAACTCACAATATTGTTGAAATATAACTGAACTGTACTTTATTTACACTTATCTTGAAGGTAATTCAACTTTTTTTTTTAAGTTAAGCACCAATATTTAACCAGTATTTAATCTTTATTGTGAATGTCAAATATGAGTTATTGGTCTCATTGATTATTAACAAAATGCATCAATATTGAAACTGAAAAAACAATATTGATCGATCCCTTATTTGAAAGGAACTCCAGACCTAAAAAGGATGCAGCTGGATTTAGGAGACGCTCGGTTTTTAGTATCAATAAATAGACATTCAGTGCTACAAGTTCTCAGACTATTTCAACACATTCACACACTCATAGGATGGAGGCGTCACACACTCCTGCACACACACAAAACTCAGCGACTAATGATGACGTCGGCGGTGCCCAGGTGTTCGTTCCCCTGGGTCCATTCCATTTGCATGGATGGAATCATTAGCATTGTCCAAGAGCAGTGGTGCCTGACCCCCTCTAAACCATCACAGCCCTGCGGCAATAATGGGAATGCTAAATTGCAACTGTGTGTGCAGTGGATTACCAAGCCAAAGGGCACAATGTCAAAGAGAAACACACAATGAGGGGGCAATTGACCAGCTTAACCAACACCTGCTTTTTATATCAGCCACATGGTTTGGGTTAACGGGGGATAAATGGGGCAGAAGAATGTGTGGACTATGTCGTGTGTTTGCGGTTAGTTATCGTTCACGGCCAAAACTGAACTCCTGAGGAGAATGAAAAGCTTAAGATGACACTAATGTCAGATTGATTTTTCCAATTAGAAGCTGTAGTGGAGGAAATGAGGCCTGCCGACACCGAGCGGACGGCAGAAAGTGTATCAGCAGTTTCCTCTGTGCAATCAATAGGCCTGTGATGCACCCCCACCCCTTTCACCCATGATCAACTGGAGCTTAGAGAGGAAGCGAGAAGAAGACGGGGGAAGGAGAGGAGAGGAGAGGAGAGAGAGGCAGGGAGGAGGGGTGGGAAAGAAAGACGGGCGGAGGAAAGGAATGCGAAGAGACGACCTGCATATTTGATGAGTTCCTTCTGCACCGCCTGATGACTGTGTGGACCAAACTCCGCCTGGTTCCTCTGTGGCGCTGCCTTTATCTGCTGCTTGGACCTGGTGGACTTTTATCTTTACTACAGTGTCCCTACGATGGCATTATCTAGTCTTTTACACATTATCCTGCCTTTTAACCTTTTAATAACCTTTACATTCATCTACTGTTTTCACAGAGCTTTGCTAACCCTAACTCTTTAATGGGTCGCTGGTGGTCATTAACACATGTGAAGTTATTTCACAGAACTTATCTTTTATATTCAGTCATTTTATACAAAAGTGCATTGAGCCTTTGCTCAGGGTTGGGTTTATGACAGAAGTCTGTGGCCAAAATGAATGGAGTGGACTTCATTTGAAATGCAACATTTTATAGTTTTTGCATCACATGTGGGTAAAACCCAACTTAAACCATATCATTTCACATTTACAGCCTTAAATGAGTCATCCATGATCTTCTGGATGTTAAAGGATTTTAGTCAACCTGGTGGTGGAGCACTGCCAACTGACCAATCAGACGAAAACCAAACCATCACTAGTGAAAACAGTTGACTTTTCCCATCGTCTTACCTGTGGGTTTCATGTAATAAGCCTCTATGTCAGCCATGTCCGTGTGCAGAGCACAGTCCAGATAATTTTGGATAACTTTCCTGCTGTAGTAGTAGCGTGCACCCATGAGAATGAGGGGTGCACAGCAGGTCAGCGTGACGGATTTGGTCACGACAAAGCACATTACTATGGAGAAATGGAAGAAAAATAAACGAAACCTGTCAGAAAAGAGAATCACATGTTTGATTTTGGTGGAATTTGACCCCGTACAGACACAGAAGAAGAAAACAACAGACAATATGGCATCAGTTCATGCAAACACACAGTTCCAACACATTAATTAAGAGAACGTGTCATTAATTTCACATAAAGTAATCCAATACAAACTGTGATGTAAGGCACATCAGTACAGCTGCAGGAGCACAACATATCACAGGAACACAGGGGAGTTTTAAGTAGAAAGGCTTGAATTCATCAAACCAGGACAGAACATATTGAGGTAATTAGTCAGATGTGACACTGGGGGGCGCAGGGGGAAACACTGCTGCATAGCATGTTGCTGCGTGGCATGCAATAACCTAGTAGTTAGTTTACTCCACTGCATCCCAGCGTGGCGTGAAACCGGCGCGGAAATGTAGAGTGATGACTTTCCAGAGAGAAAAGACAGCACTGCAATGGTAGAAGGGTTTCAAAGAGAACAGCAGCACGGTTCTAATGAAAGCCGAACTACCGCAGCCAATCCAAGCCAAACCGAACCGATCCAAACCACAGGGCATGTGATGCGTGATTTATCTGACGTGCGTAACGGCCGTGGGCACGATGCACGAGGCTTGAATCCGCACCGGCAACATCAACAAAAGCCAAAGGTCCGTTAAGTGGCGCATTGGCTGCTGCTGCTTCTACTGGGAGCGCCCGCACGGTGCGTGTGTGCGCGCGCGCGGCGGGGGAATGGGGGTTGGGGGTGGACCGGCAGGGATGGGGAGGGAAGGTAGGAGGGGGGGGTGCGGTGTTGCTGTTTTGGGTACGTGCGCGCACCCTGTGGACCAATCCTCAAATTCATTCAGTCATTCATTCACGGCACCGGCATGTCACCACATCACCAACAGGCACATGCTCCACGCGCCCCGCCATGCCTTTTGTTGCATGATGTGCAACATGCCGGTATGTGCCGGTACCGGGGTGCGCGCGCTTCTCTGTGGAGCTGCAACAGATCTGAACTTAACTGAGCGTCGCCTACAAGAGTCCAGAGAATATTTAGATTTATGTGGGATTTAGAAGGAGTCATGGAATCTAGCACAGTTTATATTAAAAAATAAATAAACAGAAGGTGCGCAAAGCTGTTTGGAAACACAGTTAGGAAACAATAGGATCTAGACAAACTGAAGAATAATGACACACATTAGGAATCACCTTTAAGTTCATTCATGCAGTTGGCTGATACCTACAGGGTTCATCCCAGACCTGCTTTGTTTGGTTCCGGGTGTGAGCTGTAGTAGTGGGTCCGGTCCACTTACCTGTCAGCAGAGCATATAAAAACTGGGTCTTGGGCTGCTGTCGGAGCCCCCTGAACGCAGTGTTGGGTATCCTCTCCATGATCCCCTCGTAAAAGATGCGGCGCACCTCCTCCTGATCCTCGTGCTCGAACTCGCGGATAAAAACCGCATCTTTCCGCACCACCTTAGCCTCAGCCGGGTTCAGAGCCGCACTGGACGAAGGAGAGCTCCACATAATCGACTCTTTTTTGGTCCCAGGTATAGCATCGTGTTCGTCCGCAACAATTTTAGTCTCGCAAACCATTTTGGGAGACGAAAAATGCATGCAAGTGGCCTCAAAAAATACAAGTACAGTTCGGAAAAAAAAGGGGGGGAGTGAAAGTGGAAAATGGATGAGATTTTCTTTAAAAACAGAGAAACGATGAAAGGGGGGATTAGACGGAGGGGGATGTTCTGCTGCAACCCTGAGCCTTTTCTGACGACCAAGACTTGCCGGTGTGACTCAAGCTCTATTTATAAGCGGGCAGGGCGGGTAGATTCAGGTTCAGGGGTTGGGGTGGTCCTCCCGGCGCGCAGATTGGTGGAAGCGGTGCGGTGGTAGATGCTGATGGACGGGGGCGGACGGACAGACAGACAGGCAGACAGACCCATCCGAACAGCCTTATGTGTGTGTTTGGAGGATGTGGGTCTGAGGAGGGGTGTGAGTGTGCTTTAATGTGAGCACAGCCGCTTTCTGGCTTTAGAATAATGTCCTGAAATGCGGAGGATCCCCCGGTCTGAGGCGAACGGATTCAATGCGCAGCGCAAAAAAAGGTAAAGCGGGGGCGATGCGTCAAACAGGAGGAAACCCTACCGACCGACCGGACGACTGCAGATAGCACAGAAACATCCAGTAGTTGAACTATTCTAAGCTTCCCCATCTGAACCCGGGTGGTGTTCCTCACAGATCTGTACATGACACTCTGGGCTTACAGTCCGGGCTGCTGCAGGAGCGGCATTCTGCTGTTGCGCACTTTCATTCCAGCTCTGATCTGCTTTTTTTAGGGTTGGAATTAACTCTCTTAGATGAGGCTCCAAATGAAAAGGACACTTTAAAGCGTGGCAATGGTCGTGTCCGTGTGCGCAGTGGCAGCTCCACAGTGGGCTGTGCAGCCGCCTCTGCCTGTGACTGACAGCTTTGCTGCAGTGCAGTGATTATTCCACGGCTTCCCTCCGCTTTGTCACCCTGCTCCTGTCACACACCAGCGCCAACATGGACATTATATATAGCTTTACTGCGCATTTGAAACCGCTTATCAGCCCCGTTTTGGTTTATCGGTTTGCGCCTACGTCCCGACTGACTGCTTTACGCACGGCGGCGGCGGCGGTGAGGATGATGATGATGATGAGGATGATGATGATGCACACTCCGGTTCTTTGTTGTCCCTCGACACTCCCTGAACCTTAAGCTTATCGGACTCACATGGACTCAGTCTTTTACAGACATCACTTTTATTTGGACACATATTCAATAAGATAAAGCAGGGCTCAGTGAGTCTGCGCAGTCAGGCTCATCATCAGATGAACAAAAAGAGACTCATGATAAAAGAGTGAAACAGTGACACACAGTTAAAGCACCACAGCGCCTGGTCTTCCACATGAGCCAATGACGATCTGCACAGCATCACGGACACACACCATCCCCAAAGGAATAGTCCTGGTGGAGACTGGTGCGCGTGTGCGCAGGCGCGTGTGTGTAGGTAGTTAGATAGATAGATAGATAGATAGATAGATAGATAGATAGATAGATAGATAGATAGATAGATAGATAGATAGATAGATAGATAGATAGATAGATAGATAGATAGATAGATATGGTTGACCTGATGTAGATAATAATAATAATAATAATAATAATAATAATAATAATAATAATGTGTGTTTGACTGTTCCATTCCTCTTTGTCAAAGTGTTCAGTCTCTCTGAGCCTCAGTCTTATATGTAAAGCAGAACTAGTTTGAACTGGATCATCAGAGGCAAACTGCTATTGATAAGGCTGCATCCACCCCCACTGCCACCTCCTCCTCCTCCTCCTCCTCCTCCTTCTCCTCAAGGTAATCCCCTCCCCCTACCCTGAGAGAAGAGGAGAGTCCACAGGATCCTCATCAGCTTTGGTGTGTGTGTGTGTGTGTAAGAGAGAGATGTGGTTTTGTTATTCCTACATCTGTAATAATCACATCTACTGTATTCACTAAATCACATCTACTGTATTCACTAAAGACTGAAAAAGACCATTTGACTCAGTTCCTAGATTCGGCTATATATAGATATTAGACGTATAAGGCAGAACCTTTTTTGTTATCCAGCACTACTTCTAATTTTTATCAGTATTTCATTGAAAAAAAAATGTATTTTTGTTCGATAGTATCAATGTAATTTAACCCATTGACTCCAATTCTATATCAAACTGCTGTAGTACACTGCAAAAAAAAGACAGCTGTTTTTATTGAATTTTATTGCGTCTTTGATTTTATATTAGTATTTTTGTGTAAATTTTTTTTTTCCTTGAGATTTCACATTATGTGACAATGATACATAGGCTTTTTCATTGTATGTCAGTACAAGATACTTTTTTTAAAAGTCTTAGAGGATATAATCATGCGATGTAAGATTTTTTTATCTATTTTTTTTTTTCCTTTCAGTGTCATTTCATTTTAGTATTTTAGCACCTACTGTTAGCATTTCCTAACCCTAACCAAGTTGCTTTTGTATTGAAACTGACACTAATATTTGTGACAACAGCTGACATGGATATCTAACTATGGTTTTTGGACTTATCTATATTATAAAAGCAAAGTGGCCTCTGTGTGTGTGTGTCTGAGGATTCACACAAAATCCATACAGAGCTGACTGCTGCAGTTTGTCGTACTTATGTATTTTTGGTCATAGAACAGACCAGCGACAATGGCAAGTTGATAGGACCAATATTTTGGGAGATATTAGTACTTTTGGAATACAACAGCCTTACATGGACGTTGCTATACCGAGAACACTTTGGCGGTGACTGCTGGACAAATGCGGTACAGCATGCACAAATACACAACAACATAAAAACGACATCTAGAACCCATGGATTGCCGTGGCCAACAAGGGCCAAACACATTACAACAGCCCAATGCGTCTCAGTTAGAGAGAACAGCTGCAAGTACAGAAACGATGTCAATTCACAAACTCAAACACAAGTCTAAAGGAGGTACAAAAAGAGGAACACAGTGTAAATTAAAAAATGCGCTGCAAGAACCAAAAACACTTGCATAATCATCAAATGCTCTGCAAATAACGAAATGATGCAAATCAAGAAAACATCTGCAAATGAAAAACGCTGCAGAACCAGTTAGTGCTCCAAACCTGTAGGGGGCAGTGTTTATAGACTACAGACTAGAGTCAAATAGAATCGCGTAAAAGTCACATGACCGCGCTACACCATAACTTCAATTTGTTCCCACTGTAGTTTGAAACCCTGTCACTCAGCTGTTCTCCGTCTCTCTCTCCATCCTCTGTCTGTGCATTGAGCTGTTCTGCTGACAGCGCCCCCTACAGGTTTGGAGCACTTCTGTTGTAGTAAGTGGATATGCAGCGTTTTTCATTTGCAGATGTTTTCTTGGTTTGCATTGTTTCTTTATTTGCAGAGCATTTGATGATCATACATGTGTTTTTGTTTCTTGCAGCGTACTTTTTCATTTGTACCACGTTCCTCTTTTTTGTACCTCCTTTAGACTTATGTTTGAGTTTGTGAATTTACATCGTTTCTGTACTTGCAGCAGTTCTCTCTAACTGAGACGCATTGGGCCATTGTAATGTGTTTGACCCTTGCTGGCCACTGTAGTATACTATTCTATACTAATCTGTTTTGTTCTATTCTAGTCTAGTCTATTCTATTCTATTCTATTCTAGTCTAGTCTAGTCTATTCTGTTCTATACTTTACTATTCTATACTATTCTATTCTTTTCTTTTCTGTTCTATTGTATTTTATTTTATTCTATACTATACTCCTATATTGTATTCCCTTCTATTCTATACTATTTTATACTATACGCCGCTATTCTGTTCTATTTTATACTATACTCTTCTATTCTGTTCTATTCTATACTATACTATTCTATTCTGTTCTAGTCTATTCTACTCCGTTCTATTCTGTTCTATACTATTCTATTCTTTTCTATACTCTTCTATTCTGTTCTATTTTATTCTATTCTGTTCTATTCTATTCTATTCTGTTCTGTTTTGTTCTGTTCTATTCTTTTGGGCCTCATTGGGCTGTTGCAGTGTGTTTGGCCCTTGTTGGACACTGTAGTATACTATTCTATTCTATTCTATTCTATTCTAGTCTGGTCTAGTCTAGTCTAGTCTGTTCTATACTTTACTATTCTATACTATTCTATTCTTTTCTTTTCTGTTCTATTCTATTCTATTTTATTTTATTCTATACTATACTCCTCTATTGTATTCCCTTCTATTCTATGCTATTTTATACTATACTCCGCTATTCTGTTCTATTCTATACTATACTATTCTATTCCGTTCTAGTCTATTCTACTCCGTTCTATTCTGTTCTATACTATTCTATTCTTTTCTATACTCTTCTATTCTGTTCTATTTTATTCTATTCTTTTCTGTTCTATTCTATTCTGTTCTATTCTAGTCTATTCTGTTCTATTCTATTCTATTCTATTCTGTACTATTCTAGTCTGTTCTGTTCTATTCTATTCTATTCTGTTCTATTCTTTTCTTTTGGGCCTCATTGGGCTGTTGCAGTGGGTTTGGCCCTTGTCGGCCACCGTAGTGGATCCCATCGGTCGATGTGCACTGTGCACTCAGTGTCACCAAAACATAGCCAGAACCCCAGATAACTGACCCTTTGTCCCATCAGGACACTGTCAGAACTATCTACAGTGCTGTAAATAGGTCTAAGTCACAGATTATTTTAGCATGTCATGACCCGGCTCTAGGCATGACAAGCAAGAGGTGCAAGAGGTCCTGGGTTCAAATCCCGGATGAGTCCCCAATTTGTCGTGACCCAGCTCTGGGCATGACAAAAGGATGCCGACAACAACGTATGCATCAAAGAATAAGGTGATTTAATTTACAATAAAATAAAAAGAAATGTACAAAACAGTATTACCAGTATTGGATGTGTCATCTGGTCATCAGTAATGGGGTGAGTGAATGTGATGAGTGTGGGTGTTGTATGGTGTAAAACAAAAGACAAATTTTAATGAAAAGATACGGGTGGTCTGGCGCTGGTGTCGGTCTGAGCAGCGAAGGAGAGAGAGAGAGTCCGGCACTTTGTTAGCGGTATAAATAGGCGTGGCGCGTCGGGCCCAGACTCATGTACGCTGGTCCGCCCCCAACTCCACAACTGCACACAAACGTTAGGGACCCACAAGCAGCCCACATGACCAGAAGGGAGGGGTCATGACAAGCACTGAACAGCAAATAAATGCTACCAAGGATAGAAGACTTGAATAATAAACAAACAAATAAATAAATAAATGCAGGTGTACTAGCCCAGGTCCATGCAGCGCTCTAGTGCTACATCTGTGACTGATGGCTGTGGTTTCAGATGGACTGACTGACGCTGGGACAGACCCAGTAGTGGTGTGTGTAGTGAGGACTTCTTCACCGTCCCTTACACTACTAGTCAAAAGTGTGGATTCACCTGGTTTTTGTCTTACCGGGCAACAGGCTGTAAGCGGTTGTCGTCATGCGGCGTCCTTTGGCGTCATCTGTCGTCCATTTAAAAAATTTCAATTGTCTTCTTCTCCGAAACTACAATTCCGATTGACTTCAAACTTGGTACACATCTTCTTTATGATAATGTCAACAGAAGTTAGTGAAATTATTTGGATCTGGCTCTGATTCTGGATTTGGTGCCACTTTGAAAAATGTCCCCATTATAAGAGATAGGAAGTGGATCAGTGCAATAACTCAGTAAATATAAATGATATCCAGTGTAAATTGTCCAGCCCTGATGGGGAGATGACCAAAACATAATGTCCACATGCTGATCAGGATCTTCTTCTGGATCTGGGAACTTACGGATAAATTTCACATGGGCTCTTATGGGGAAAAAATTTCAATCCTCTTCTTCTCCGAAACTCCAGTTCTGATTGACTTCAGACTTGGTATACAGCTTCTGTATGATGATGTCAACACAAGGTATTGAAATTATTTGGATCTGGATCTAATTCTGGATTTGGTGCGACTTTGAAAAATTTTCCCATTATAAGAGATAGGAAGTGGGTTGATCCAATAAATCAGTATCAATGATATCAAGTTGGAATTTGAATTTTTTTACAGATCTGATTGAAATATGACCAAAACATGGGCTATTTCTGTTATATAATAAATACACAGAACTGGGTGATAATAAATGGCATCTGGTTACATTTCCCAAAGCTTTTAATTTGGCCAGTAAGCTACAGGGCCATTGGTCCTATTTTTATTTATTTTCATGACTATTTCCATTGTAGACTCTCACTGAAGGCCTCAAAAGTATGAATGAACACATATGGAATTATGTAGTTTAAAAAATGTGATAGAACTCAAAGCATGTTTTATATTTTAGATTCTTCAAAATAGCCACATTTTGCTTTTATTACTGCTTTGCACATTCTTGGCATTCTTTCAATGAGCTTCATGAGGTAGTCACCTGAAATGTTTTCCAACAGTCTTAAAGGAGTTCCCAGTGATGCTGAGCACTTGTTGGGCATCTGCCGTCCATCTCATGCCATTTAAATGAGAAGGTGAGTCCAAACTTTTGACTGGTAGTGTACCTATGGACGAGGCTGACTGTCTCCTGTTCTCTCCCACTGATCTTTACTACAGCTCCTAAAATCAACCAACTCCATGGTTTTGCTCAAGGGAGGGATGAAGGAGAGGATGAGTATGAGGTGAGGGTTGGTATTCATCTGACCAAGTTTACAGTCACAGAAAAATGATTAGACCACCCTTGTTTTCTTCAGTCTTTTGTTCATTTTAATGCCTGGTACAACTAAAGGTACATTTGTTTGGACAAATATAATGATAACAACAAAAGTTGCTCATAGTAGTTTAATTTCAGGGCAGATATCTATCCATTTTCCATGGTTTTCTAGATAATAACCATCTTAGAAATAACTTTTCATACCAACAAATCATTACTAATAGGTCCCATCTGTAGACCTCCCTCTGCCCCATCAGACTCAATCATAACCTTTCTGAATACTATAAGTTCACTAGATGAGTACAAAGAACTTGTTATTCTTGGGAAATAATGAGGGGTTTATTTTTTCAGGGAAAGTCTTATACCCTAAGGGCCTCTGGGGGAAACGCTTTAAGGTTTTTCAAAATGCCGCGTAAAGTTATTGTTTTTATTTGGTAGTGGTTTATTGTTCTTATTTATCTATTTTATTTATTTATTTATTTATTTTGTTGTTTTTAATTGTGTGGCTCTTTAGTCTATTCTTGTATTTTATTCTTTTATTTGGGTTTTATTTATTCTTCTGTATAGCACTTTTTTCTTTTTTGTACAGTTTCTATGTCTTTAAATCTTTTCTGTATTTTATTCTTCTATTTTGGTTTTAATTATTCTTCTGTACAGCATTTTGGTCCACTGTAGTTGTTTTAAAGTGCTTTACAAATAAAGTTGGATTGGATTGGATGTTAAAGTTCCTGCAGTGGAAAAGGGGCTTTAGGTGTCCACAGACACTGGGTTCACCCTGGCCATAAACATCCTGGAAGGTTCCACACATTGACTGTAAAGACTTCAGATTAGCCATTGTCATTATTTATTGTCATAAAGCAATGGAAATCAGTGTTGTACTATTAGATATCATCTGCATAAGCTCGATGATTCTATGGTGAATGTATGCTGCAATCAAAGCTCAAAGCAGCTGAACAAAATATTACAGTATGGGACGTTTAGTCGGCCAAGCTGAGTATGAAAACATACAGTTGCAGAAAAAAAACAATTAGACCACCCCTTATTTTCTTCAGTTTCTTGTTCATTTTAATGCCTGGTACAACTAAAAGTACATTTGTTTGGACAAATATAATGAAAACAACAAAAATAACTCATAGTAGTTTAATTTCAGAGCTGATATCTATCCATTTTCCATGTTTTTTTTTGATAATAACCAAAATCACCTCAGTTCTTACATCAATATCTGTGGCATTGTACTGACAAAAACAGTGCTTTTAGACATTCCATGTTTTCTTTTCTGTCTGTTTTAGTCACATAATACACACAGGAGTTAGTACTTGATTGCATAACCATTGTTTTTGATGACTTTTGATGGTCTAATAATTTTTTTTCACGACTGTATCCTACTATATAATGCACGTTTTGGCCCTGCCCCATGTCCCATCGATGTGTGATCATTGTGTGATCGATGTTGCAGCACAGGAGGGTGTACGGGTACAATGCCACTGTTGCACCATGGGAGGGCACCATCATGCGATGGCACCAGGGGTACAATGCCACTAGTAATAAAAATGAAAGAATGAACCCCTGAAGGTCTCTTATAAACCAGCTGATGCACATCTGTACTGTCTTCCACCTGTACCTGCCCGCTTTACCTCATTTCAAAGCAAGGTTATAATTGTTTTGGATTTTTCAGTATAGTTTAGTTTTATCTAGTTCTGACTTTTTTTTCTCTAATTCAATTAGTTTTAATTTGTTTTTAGAGCAGGTTTACTAGTTTTTATAAGTTTTAATTTTTTTCTATATGCTTAGTTTTAGTTTAGTTTTAGTGTTTTTATATCTTTTATCTTCTTCGCGGTCGTGTTCAAATAAATCCCAGACAGGACTCTGCTGCTTTCTCCCAACTTTAGTCTCGGTGTTTCCAGGTAGAGTTCGGATGAGAAGACAACTCTAAACGAGAAGTGACGGACCATGAAGTGTCGCAGGGTGCCGCTAGCTAAAATTGCTAGAGCAAAATAAATCGCTTTCGTATCAATCCGACATTGACAAAGATGAAAACAAAGGGAATTTTATCCATAATTTTTATATGTTTTAGTTTTGTAAGCACACAATACAGTTTCAGTTAGTTATCATTTTTTTCTTTTAATTATAGTTTTTATTGATTTCAGTTAATGAAAATGTTTTTTCAATTCTAGTTTTCGTCATTTCGTTAGTTTTTGTTAACGATAATAACCTTGTTTCAAAGACATGAAACACATGGTTTTTCTTCAGATGTCCTTGTATTTTACTGGACCTGTGTGTTTGGTACATTCTTCTGTGGTGCTGGTCAGCAAAAGCTGTCATGAAATGAGTAATTTATGGAGGCTGTGTGAAAATATACATATGTATATTTAATGCATTATCATGTTCATGACTTATTCATGCTGTCCTGCTCACGTTGGCAAATTGTCAAGGCTCCTGCTGCGTCTTGTGGCCTCTCGCAAACCAGGGCACCAGCGTGGAGCTGCAGTGTGAACGCTCCCCAAACCCACCACTGTTAGATGAGCACACTTCACACATGGAGATAATGAGCGTCTAATGCAGGGTGTCAAACTCATTTTAGTTCAGGGGCCACATTCAGCCCAATATGATGTGAAGTGGGGCGGACCAGAAAAAGAATAACAGTGGAAAAAAGTACAATTACATTAAAATAATGTTTATGTCTACAAAGTTTCATTAAAAATATGAATAAAATGAACAACCTGAAATGTCTTAAGAAAAATAAGTGCAACTTTAACAACAATAATGCCTCTTTATTTTTACACGTGTGTATTACAACTTACAGATCACAGTGGGTCTACAAATACACAAAATATTTAACAGAATATTGGTACAATTACACTGACTTCTATTAAGACATTTGTAGTTGTTCATATTTGCTCAGATTATTAACATTTTTGGGAAAGGATAGTTTGTAAATGTAAACATTTTCATGTAATTTTTTTTATACTAAAACAAAGAGGAAATTTGGAATTGTCATTTCTAGGTTATTATGATAGTATTTTACTGGTCTGATCCAGTTTAGATCAAACTGGTCTGTATGTGGAACCTGAACTAAAAGGATTTTGACATCTTTAACTGTTAATATTCATTCATTTGTTCATCCTCTGAACCCCTTCTATCCTCACTAGGGTCGCTGGGGGTGTTGGAGTCCATCCCAGCCACATATGGGTGAAGGTGGGGTTCACCCTGGATGAGTCGCCAGTTCGTCACAGGGGCGACGTATAGAGACAAACCTATAGTTAATATCTTCAGTGTAATTTTTGCATTTCACACATTCATCCCATGGGTCAGATCAGACCCTTTGATGGTCCAGTTTTGACCCACGGGTCATATGTTTGACACCTGTGGTCTAATGGGACCATAAACCTCAGGTCTGAGATCATAAAGACTGTGAGAAAGTGGAAAATAGAAAGAGTAAAGAACACTGGAGCTGCAGAGGAAGCCTTTTCCATGTGAGTATAATTTACAATATGTTCTCAATAAAATATGGTGCTGCAGAGGAACAGAAAACATATTTAATGTGACCCCAGACTTGTTTGTTTTATACGACGGTGGAACAAAACACAACGAAGCTTTTGTCGTCATCATTCTTATCGGGAGAAGACGGACACCAGCTGTTTTTTCTTCCACAGTTTCAGTTTTCACCAGCTGTAACTTGTTGCTTTACACTTTGATTCATACAAAATCATACCCAGATGACTCATTAGTAGAAGATCCTTTATTTCAGTAGAAGTACTAATATCACACTGAAAGTACAAGTAGTGCGTTCACACCCTAAAAGTATGATGTAGAATAGTAAAGACCTATCAAAGTGGTCACTGAGCAGAAACATGGTCCCTTAGTTTAAGAAAAGGGAGAATTTCAAGTGAATCCATGAAGGACCACTTCATCTATCAGTTTGTCTTATTTTTGACAGAACAGGAAGGCAAGGCAGATTTATTTGTATCGCACAATTCATACACAGGGCAATTCACAGTGCTTTACAAAAATGGAAAAGAGACAGATTAAAAACACAATTATAATTAAAACAGGAAGGAGATGAAACATTGTAAAAGCAACTGAAACTGCCGGACAAGTAGAGGAGAGAAACAAGTACAGTATTCATCTGTGAGATGTAGTCAGGTAGATGTAAAAGCACTTCAAGGTTTTAGTTATTCCAGTATAAAACACTTCACTAAGAGAGACAACACACTACACAGCCATGAGAATACAGACATGTCTAAATAAAAAGTCATCAAAGGTTAACAGTACACCTTTTTGAGCTTTTATTTATCACTAGTTAACAAGATATATCTCATTCCATATGTGGGTTTTAGCTGAAATATGTCATGTTGACAAGTTTAGAATAACACTGTAAACTATATGTAACATCCAGTATGGAATAGGTGAATAAAAGTAACAGAATAGAATAGAATAGCCTTTATTGTCATGTTGTGTTTAGTGCTACTCCAGTCGGACAAACAACATGAATAAAATACCAATACTTCATAAAATAAGAATAGAGCAAATATAAAATTACAAAAACTAAAAGTAAAATAAGAAAATGGAATAAACAATTTTACAAAAAATAAAATAAGAACAGACCTAAAGTAAAATAAAATTTAAAAAAGACAGAAAATATGACTAGGTTTGAATATTTGCCCATTTAAATCTCACTAGTTCTCTAGTTATATGTCATTTCTTATCTTGTGTCTTATCTAAAATGTCAAATCATCTCAAATCAAATGTCAATTTTTCTAAAAACAAAACTATCACATTAAACTAGTGCGCTAACATGGATAAATGTGTGTTTGACATCAACCAAAATGAATGTGTGGTGAAAACACCAATGGCAGTGGAGCCATCAAGTGGCCACATGTATTTGTGAGATTAATGGACTGAAAGAAACACAAGGGCACTAAGTGTCATCTGCCTTTGAAACATGCATCAGTTTCGTTTCAGCTTCATGATAAAGGCATATGTGTTGGACTTCACTAGAATGGAAACATCTAACATTTAACCTGTAAAAACCCAAACATCCACTGTCTACTGATATAAAATATGGCTGCTGATCCACTAATTCTATCAATACATGGAAATAATTGGTGTAAAATACCGTTTGTCATTTTTTCATGGTCATCAGATATGACCCATATGAACGTTCAGAGGCTCTGTAGTTACCGTGGAAACACCGTCATCTTCTACAACATTGATTCACCAGTAAAACCCATGGAGTTGGATCAATGACAGTGGATGGAAACACTGGGTTTATGTTCAGTTAATGAAAGATTTTACTGAAAAAGTCACTTTTCTTCAGTTTTCCCTGTTTTTGATCAAATAAACTTTGAATTTACCGAGTTTTCATGAACATCTAAATCAGGGCTCTCAAACTCATTTTCTTTCAGGGGCCACATTCAGCCTGATTTGGTCTCCAGTGGGCCAGACCAGTAAAATAATAGCATAATAACCTATAAATAATCACAACTCCAAATTTTTGTCTTTGTTTTAGTGCAAAAAACCCAATTAAATTATAAAAATACTTTTATAAACTATCCAAACAAAAAAGATGTGAATAACCTGAAAAAACTGAAATTTATTAAGAAAAATAAGTGTAATTTTAAAAATATTTTGCCTCAATTTATCATTTATACATGTGCATTACGGATCGAATCTACAAAGACAGAACTTTTCTTTAGACATTTCAGGTTGTTCCTATTTGTTCAGGTTATTCACATTTTATTGTTACAGGATAGTTTGTAAATGTAAATATTTTCATAATTTGATCTTATTTTTTTGCACTAAAACAAAGACAAAAATTTGAAGTTGTCATTATTTATAGACATAATGTAATATTTTTTTCACATCAAACTGAGAAGAAAATCTGGAGTCATTATTTTTTGTAGGTTATTCTGCTGTTATTTGACTGTAGATCATATTGGTCTGCATGTGGAACCTGAACTAAAATGAGTTCCACAGCCTTGACTGTGGAATTTTTGCACTTTGCAGATTCATCCCAGGGCCGGATTGGAACCTTTGGCGGGCCGCATTTGGCCCCCGGGCCTGCATGTTTGAGACCCCTGATCTAAATTAAATATAGAAAAATACATTATTTACAGTAAAAAAAATAAAAAAAAATAAAAAGTAAAATACAGAGGATAGTATGATAATAAATGGTGATAAATTACTTAAGAAAAGTTAAATATAGGGAAATATTCCTTTGGGAACAGCCACAAAAGTAGTACTGGGTCTTTTTTTTTTTTTTTTTTTTTTTTTTTCCTCTTTCTTTTGGATTTTTTGCATTTTCTTTTGGAGTTGGATCAATGACAGTGGATGGACACACTGGGTTTATGATCAGTTAATGATAGATTTTACTGAAAAAGTCAATCTTTCTTCATTTTTCTCTGTTTTTGATATAATAATAACCTTTGAATTTACTCTGAGCTTTTATGAGAATCTAAATCAAACATAGGAACATACATGATTTACAGTGAAAAATGCAAATACTCAGGATAATAGTATAATAAACGGTGATAAATCATGAAAAGTTAAATATAGAGAAAAATTAATGTGGGAGCTGTCATAAAAGTAGCACTGGGTCTTTTTTTCCCCTTTCTTTTCTTTCTCCTTTTTTTTCCTCTTTCTTTTGGATTTTTTGCATTTCCTTTGGAAGTTGGATCATTGACAGTGGATGAACACACTGGGTTTGTGTTCAGTTAATGATAGTGACTTTTTCAGTAAAAATCTATTTCTTCAGTTTTCTCTATCTTTGAATTTACTCTGAGCTTTTATGAAAATCTACATGACCAGTGAATTAAATCTCAGAAAATGTTGATAAATCACTTATGATAGATTAAATATAGAGGCACATTAATTTGGGAACTGCCACAAAAGTAACTCTCGGTCTTCAGTCAGTGTCTGTCAGTGATCAGGAAAAGTCACTTTTCACTTTGATCCTGAACCTTTGTGCTGGATTCAACATTTCCGTGACCTCTGGGCAGACGCTGCGTTCCCAGTCGAAGCTCAAGGCTGATCTGTGAGACGCTGAATAACCCTGAGGTCAGCAAACTTCAGCAGCCAGGGCCAATCAATGCCAAAGTCCGACACGCAGATCAAGTAGAGAAGAAAAATATCGAAGACTTCTCTTGTTTGGTCCCTGCTAGAGAATTTCAAACGGCCATTAATGATTTGAGAGGATTTCTTGGAAACACATGAGAGAGAAGTTAAAAGGCCTCTTTAGATGGAACAGAAACAGCCGAACAGAGGAGGCAGGAGTCCACGCTGCCTTTATTCCACCAGAAAAATCAGATACATGACTAAAAAAAGCTGTGATAAAAGCATTGAGTCAACTTCTGTACTGCAGTAAAAGAGGAAAAATACTGAAACGCATGAAAAAGAAAGTCAGACTGAACTCATTTTATTCTGATGTAATCTAAAGTGGACAAAAGAATAAAATGTCTTTATTAGGTCTCATTCTGCGTTACATATATATATATATTTATCTTGTTTTTATTTTGTTACATCTATAAAGTTCTTTTTTGTCTCATATCTTTTCATTTTATTTTTTTTGTTTTGTTGCATCTGTGTTTTTAGTTTATTAGCTTACTGCCGACAGGCCATAAGCTGTTGTCGTCATGCAGCAGCAGCATCTGTCTGTTGTCCATTACAAAAATTTCAATCGTCTTCTTCTCCCAAACTACAATTCCGATTGACTTCGAACTTGCTATACAGCTTCTTTATGATGATGACAACAAAAGTTAGTAAAATTATTTGGATCTGGATCTGATTCTGGATTTGGTGCAACTTTGACAAATTTTCCCATTATAACAGATAGGAAGTGGATTGATCCAATAAATCAGTATCAATGATATCAAGTTGGAATGTGAATTTTTTGCAGATCTGATTGGAATATGACCAAAACATGGACTATTTCTGTAATATAATAAATACACAGAACTGGGTGATAATAAATGGCATCTGGATACATTTCCCAAAGCTTTTAATTTGGCCGGTAAGCTACAGGGCCATTGGTCCTGTTTTATTCTTGTTACAAATTTTACATCGTTCATCATGTTAATCTTGTTAAATAATTTCATAATAGTAGATTTTTCCTCTGAGTTGGAGGATTGATATGTGTAATTTTTCATTTACTTTTTGTCATTTTATTTAATATTATTTATTTTATATTTATTTATTTAATTAATTTGTCTTATTTATTTACTTTTTTCCAGTTGAATTGTTCTTTTTATTTATTTATTTATTTCTTATTTGGGTTTTGAGTGCCTAGTGGTGGGTGTGAAGGGAGCTGACATTCAGATGTGACAATCGATGTTTATTCTGTATTTTTATACCTTATACCAGTGTTTTTCAACCTTGGGGTTGGGACCCCACATTGGGTCACCTGGAATTCAAATGGGGTCACCTGAAATTTCTAGTAATTGATAAAAATTTAAAAAACAAAAACTGAAACTAGCAACAAAAAAAAAAATTACTAATAACAAATATATGTTGAGTTGACAGAGACAATGCCAATCCATAAATGACATGACAAACTGTGAAGCTGAAACTGCAGCACTGTGGTTCTGTTTATCTGTCAGATGTTCATTGTGGTCAGTTTCAGATGCTGCAGCTCTTTCATAATTCATAGTTTGAGTTCTTGTTTGTTCAGTATTAATTGTCAGTCTTGTAAATCCAAGCTGGACTGACTGTACATATCCTGACCAAGGAAAATCAAATTCTCTCTTTGTGCAGTAATCTACACCTGGATTTTCTGCCTCCGTCCATAATAATATACATTATATAGACTAAATGTCATCTAAAATTAACGTTTATTTGCAACATAGTATAGCAAACTATTACATGATCAAAAACAAATTAATTTTAGCAAAAAAAAAAGTCTCTGTTTTGAATGTCTGGGGTTTATCTGTCAAATGTTCATTGTGGTCGGTTTCAGATGCTGCAGCTCTTTCATAATTCATAGTTTGAGTTCACAGTTTGTCTTTTATGTATTGGGATTGTCCCTTTCAACTCACCATATATTTTTTATTAGTAAGTTTTTTTCAAATTTTTATCAATTATTAGAAATTTCAGGCGACCCCCTCTGAATTCCAGGTGACCTCATGTATGGTCCCGACCCCTAGGTTGAAAAACACTGTTCTAATAGTTAAACCTTCCTGAAAACACCCTGGTTGGAGTTTCCTGGCTGCACATCTGAGGTGGCCTGTGTACGTTTTGCTGCAGTATGAGGATCTGTGGCCAAGCAGTGGTGGTGGGTCGCAGTGGAGACTCCTGCCAGGTCACTGCAGGCACGGCGGCGGCCAAATGGAGCTCCTCACTCCACTCTTTTAGGATCTATTTCCAGTATTGCGCCCTATCTGCATTTCCAGCCATGAGGACAGTGAGAGTATGCAGGGGAACAGAGCTCAGAGTGCTGCATTGCTGCGACACAGCTGGCTGCCTGCCTTTACTCGGGGCTCCTCCTGCTGGTGCAGATAAGGCTGATGCTTTGGGTTTTTTATTTTTTATGCTGTAGTCCCTCTTGTAAATAAATAAAGAGTAAAGTGTGTGGGAAGGGATGAGATCAGCGAAATCAGCAAGACCCTCGAACATCACTTTGGTGACTAGAGCCCACGCATGACACTGGAGAGGTCCGCAGACCAGATCCACTGAGGGGAAGAGCTGTGATAAGTCCAAGTGCCGCCCTTTGATAATCAGCACTTGTTCAAATGGAAACGTTTAATACTCAGACAAGTGTTAGCGACACAAGAGCTCTACTACCAGAACATAAGCTGCTATTACTTTAAAAAAAAAAAACAACAACTCTATTTTCATACAGGGACTAATACTAAGCAATGACTGGAACCGTAAGTGAGCGTTTCCTGATGCTGATTAAGGTCAAATAAAGGTTAAATGGAGCCTTCGATTCAATCACAACCAGAAAATAAAACACAGAAACACTGGGTTCTGATCCAAAACTCAACGGAACCCATTTACTGAAGTCACATTAATGTTAAATGAGAATCTGTTTCACAAGAATAAAGTGACATGACTCAGGAAACATAATATGAATTCACGTTAGAATAGAATAAAAAAGAATAAAATAGAACAGAACAGAGTACACTAGAATAGAGTACACTAGAATAGAATAGAATAGAATAGAATAGATGTTTATTGTCATTAGTTTTGTTTCTTCAGCAGCAGAAACACTTAAAGTGCAAAGAGACTATAAAAATATCACAAAATCAAAGTATTGACTATACAAAAAAGAAAACTACAAAAAATACTAAAATAAACAAAAGTCAACTCTGCTACAGATAAGAGAAACATATACAACATACAAAAATATAAACAGGTAGTATAGGATATTTACAGGTAAATAATAAAACCAAGGTGCATGGTTTGTGATTATAATCTATTTAAAGTTACTTCTTAGTGAAATGCTGTGAGTGATTAAGTCCAGTTACACTGTGTGTATTTAAGGCTCTTATTTTGAAAGGTAACAATAGAAATGAGACAGTAAGTGGAAGTTTGGAATGAGAGGTACCTAATGACAGTAAATGCAACGACTGTTATATATCCTTAAATAATTACAATGAATCAAAACGAGTTTTGTTCCGTTTCTGTTCATTTTGGTTCAGTTTTGGATTATTTTGTGAATCTTTCATCATTTTGTTCATTATTTAGTTAATTTTTAATTCATTTTGTTCATTATTTAGTTAGTTTTTTATTAATTTTGTTCATTAGTTATTTTTAATTCATTTAGTTCATTATTTAGTTATTTTTTATTTCATTTTGCTCATTTAGTTGCTTTTTTAATTCACTTTGTTCATTATTTTGTTACTTTATTCATTATTTTGTACATTTTTTATTAATTTTATTCATTATTTTGTAAATGTTTTATTAATTTTTTTTTCATTATTTTGTACATTTTTAATTCATTATTTTGTACATTTTTCATTCATTGTTTTGTACATTTTTCGTTCATTTTGTTTATTATTTTGAGCACATTTCAGTGGCAACAATGTTGATCCTAGTTATTCTCAAGTTGTAAAAATGACCACTGTATATGTCCAGGACTGAACCCTATTCTTTTTTTCTTTTTCTCTTGGTTTTGTTTTATTTGGAGTTCCACTTCAGATGTGACACACCAACATAGTTGCATATTTTGTTGTGTTTTGGGTGTATAAAATACCAAAACACTGAAACATAAAACTGATAATCTTGTGTAGACTGTGTTGTGTGTGTGTGTGTGTGTGTTTTTAAAGCAGATCTCTGTTATCGGTAATGCTATGAAACGAAAGGAAACTAGTTTAAAGCTGATAGAACCCAGTAAAAGCATAAATATACATTTTTTTCTCCACATTTAGGACCTCTTTCATAAAGTTAAATGTCTTATCAGGTGCATGTCACCTAAAAGTGACATTTTCTGTAAAATCTATCAATAACTGACCATAAACCCAGTGTGTCCATCCACTGTCATTGACCCAACTCCATGGGTTTTACTGGTGAATCAATGTTGAAGATGACGGTGTTTCCACGGTAACTACGGAGCCTCTGAACGTCCAAATGGGTCACATCTGATGACCATGAAAAGATGACACACTGCATTTTACGCCAACTATTTACATGTATTGATAGAATTAGTGGATCAGCAGGTATTAAACAGTTTAGATCAGTAGATGGTTTTAGTCGGTGGCTATTTGGGTCATTATGGGTTAAAGAAAGGAAGTAAATGCATCCACCAAGTTAGTGGAAATCCAGTTTAGGGTTAGATTTGGGTTAAACCATTAAGACCCAGAGCTACTTTTGTGGCTGTTTCCAAATGAATTTTTCTCTATATTTAACTTTTCTTAAATGATTTATCACCATTTATTATAATATTATCTTCTTTAGTTTGAGGTTTTTTTTAATGTAAATCATGAATTTTCTAATATTTAATTTAGATGTTCATGAAAACTCAGTAAATTCAAAGGTTATTATATCAAAAACGGTGAAAACGGGAAAAAAAAAAAGTGACTTTTTCAGTAAAATCTCTCATTAACTGAACGTAAATCCAGTCTGTCCATCCACTGTCATTGATCCAACTCCATGAGTTTTACTGGTGAATTAATGTTGTAGAAGATGACAGTGTTTCCACGGTAACTACGGAGCCTCTGAATGTCCAAATGCGTCATATCTGATGACAGTGAAACGATGACAAACTGCATTTTACACCAATTATTTACATGTATTGATAGAATTAGTGGATCAACAGGTATTAAACATTTTCACCAGTGGATGTTTGGGTCTTTATGGGTTAAGTCTTCTGTGCAAATAGTAAAAAATATCTTTGATTTAGCAAATTAACAAATTATAGGACATTCTTTTCAAAGTTGCCACCATACAAATGCATTTTATAGATTATGTTCTTGATTTAAATAAAACCTGATAATACAGGCAGTGCCGTGTGCATTGATTGCATCGCTACATTATCATAAACTAAACCGAGAAATAAATCAAACAAATGAAGATCATTCGTAATTTTTATTAATAGGTACAACAGTAAGACAATAAATGGGGATTCTTGTGACAAAATGTTAACAAGACAGTGAGTTTTTCTATGTCTATGCCCCCACTGCAGCCAATGTGTCCGTACTTCACCTTCTCATATTGCAGTTCATCTGATACTGTGTAAGTCATCACTGTTCTTGCATCCACTAAAAGGACATAGTCTTTAAACACCTCTATTACATGTACCCATGTACATATACCCCATGTATACATACATTCTATATTAACAGTAGGTAAACAGAAAGTGCTGTAAATTCATGCTACAGTGCTGTGCTAAATCAAGACATACAAGTACAATTTTTCTGCCCAAAAAGTTCACATTTCTTTACAAAATTCTTCAGTTATTCCATATTCAGTATAATAACCTTTACTAACCCTTTCTCCAAACAAAACCAGACCAAAATGAATCCATTTATGATGCTTTTACAAACTGAAATTAGAGAAATTTTTGCTAATTCCTAAAATGTAACTCATCAAAATCTTAATATTCTGAGCAGTAAATTTAACATGAGATGCTACAGTTTGAAGTGTATAATCATCGTAAACATTAATCTCTTATAACACATTCAACAAGTAAATGTACCGATGTATTCTACTGTATCTACATTATCAGTCAAATACTACAGAGTACAAAAAATAGTTTCATAGGAGACAGATGACCCAGATCTTGCAGTGATAAAAATCATTAAACTAATTGTACAGTCATGTTTCACGATCTAAAACATTACTGGTATAAAAGACAAATAAGGCAAAATAAAACATGAATTGTGACGCATGATATCAAATCATAAGCTTCACCCGACCGTGACGTTAAAGACGAGAAAATAAAGTGCCTATTGTGTGAATAAGTTAAGATGGAGATCTCTGTATGTGAGTCCAGGTTTTGGAGGAGGGTTGTTTTGTGTGTTGTGGGGGTGGGATGGCAGGTGGGCGTGTCCTCAGGTGAAAACAGAGGCTGTACAGAGCAGAGTTCAGCCCAGTGAGCTGGTGGGCATACAGTCACACAGAGCTCTCCTCTCTGCCCGAAGCACCAACGTCTCCGTCTGAAAAAAAAAAACAAAACAAAACACACGCAAGGCAACAGGTTAAGAAACGCTCATGATGTTTACACAGATACCAAACAGGTATCAGTCTACCAAACCCAGCAGCAATTACAACCAAATCAACTTCACTGGAATTCTAATTCTATATTTATAGATAATACTTATATACCAAATTTGTTATTTTTCTCTCGTTTGTGGTTTTTCTGTCTTTTTCTCTTCACTTGCTTGTTGTATGTTGCTGCTGTTAACTGTGAAATTTCGTATCTTATCCTAAACCACAAACTGACTCTTGTTACTGTTGCTGAAATGAAAATTCTGAAATATCAGACAGAAGTAAATAGACAGGACTATAAGATCCTTTTGACAGCCATATGTTTGCACCAAACTAAGACACTTACACATGTTAGCTAGATCAGTGCAGTCAGAAAAAAAAAAAAAAAACAGCGGCATGTTAATAATTAGTTATGTTTCAATTCTAAAATAGTTTATCGTTTAAGTCTGAACAAATGATAGATAGATAGATAGATAGATAGATAGATAGATAGATAGATAGATAGATAGATAGATAGATAGATAGATAGATAGATAGATAGATAGATAGATAGATAGATAGATAGATAGATAGATAGATAGATAGATAGATAGATAGATAGATAGATAGATAGATTTACTTTATTAATCCCCAAGGGGAAACTCAAAATACAGTCACCGCTCCACAGAAACAGTCATACCACATCAACAATAAATAAATAAATGCAGAGTATGAGTAGCTAAGACTAAGTTAGATTAAAAAGAAAGTAGAATAGGTGGGTATAAATAAGGAAACACCAGTAACACTCATTAAACCATAGGCTTTTTTAAAAAAATGTTTGCTAGGCTTATAGTTCACACACCTACTTAAAATGACCATGCAGTGAAAAAGGAGAAAATAACAAGCTTTATTTAACATTTGACATTTCACTGGAGTTTCCAACTGTACCAATGAGAGATTACTCCAAAGGAAATTGTGAATTTCTTTACTATTAGTTGGGAAATATCAGAGAGAAGAGGACTTTATCAAATGTACAAAGCTAAGTTAATATCCTTTATTGATTAAATTAAGGCTTAATTGCACATGTCCATATGTATATGTAAAACACAGATGTTCAGTTTATTATCACTAAAAACCTCATTAAATTCACACATTTCAGTTTCTGAAAACAAACTTTTACTTCTAGATTCCTTTGCGTACTGTGGAAACTCACGTCAAGTGTTCACAACTAGTCTGTCAGATATTCCAAAATCAATAACAGCCCATAATAGTCCTTCAGCAGCAGACAGAAGTAAACTGGAGAGCTACATTCACAATATTGTGTTCATTTGTTCATTTAGCTAAGATGCTAACCAATGTTTGCTAGCTGAAAACATAACCTATCCAGCTAACATTAGATCATAGCATCTTACATGAAGTAAAAACAGATTTTTATTGATCAATACAACAGTATATTAGTTCTTACACACATATTGTAATCTGTTCTGTGTACTTCTACTTCATATTTCAGAAATATTATTCCAGAAATGTATTATTTCCTTTTTGTTTCCTTTCCTGGGCTATAGGTGATAATCATTTAGTCACTATAATGTTATAAAACAATGAAAAACGTCATAAAATAGTCTCAAATATAGTTTTTTAGTCTATTGGTGTGTTGATAGTCTGTAGGGAAACTCAAAAATTCAGTCACAACATAAAAAACAACAACAATGGATTCAGCTGTGAGAGCTTTTCCACTCTGTTTAATATAAAGTCTGATTTTGCAAAGTTTTTGGCTTTAAAAAACTGAAAAGTACAACACCTCATTTACACTGAAACCATGTGTCTGAGTTGCAGGTTCCATACGAATACAGCTTTTTATACAACTACTTGTATACATTTTTATACTACTTTTATATTTTTACAATTGTACTCTTTCTTACAGTATATCTCTTATTTGCACATATTTCAATTGGACACTATTTTATATATATTTTTAATACATGTCTGTATCTTATTGTGTTATTTAGATGTAAGTGCCCTGTTGCTGGTAAAGACCACCTGAAATTCTGTTGCACAACTTGTGTATTGACAATAAAGCCTATTCTATTCTATTCTATTCTATTCTATTCTATTCTATTCTATTCTATTCTATTCTATTCTATTCTACTCTATTCTAGCTTCAGCTTTTAAACTAGAGTTTCACAGGCCTCCTCCTGTGTCTGCTGGTTGGAGAGGGGCTTAGTGAACATTCAGTTATTAGTACCTTTCTGAACAGGTGGGTGGTGACCCAAAACTGTGTGATAAAATTCTCTTTTAAATACTTAGCTAAGACTGATGTCAGACTTGGATTTTGACAGATGCGGGTAAAATATGTGCAGTTGGCTGGCTGTTACTATGGTAACACCAACTTATGATTGAAAGGTGAAAGCCTGAGTTTACGTTGTGGTTTGTAGGATGACAAACCGCAAAAGACGCTTCATTTGTTAAATATGAATTTATCAGTGAATCACAGTGAATAAATGCTAATAAGGGGCAGAAACCTCAATAGATTATATAATAAAGAAGAAAACAGAAATTCCATTTGAATGAAATCAGACAGTCAGTGACTGACATGTACACACCCCCAACATCTTAAAGAACATGAATACACTAAAGCTAACTCAGAGCCAAAGCAATGCTTGAATTGTGTAGAGGGTTCACATAAAAGTCTTTAATATATTTTTTATTGTCAAGTTTTTATATTTCCTAGATAATATTTTGTTACATATTGTCATGTGCACATTTATTCTATCTATACTTTTATATGCATACTTATTCTCTCTTGCATATACTATCTTCTATATGATAGATAGATAGATAGATAGATAGATAGATAGATAGATAGATAGATAGATAGATAGATAGATAGATAGATAGATAGATAGATAGATAGATAGATAGATAGATGGATACATAGATAGTGCCTGTTTGTATTTATTCCTGCTGCCTGCTGAGCCAATGACATTGAAATTTCATTTTTGATGTAAAATCTGGAATGACAACAAAAGTCAGTCTTTATTTGCACATTATTTACTTAAATGAATAAAGCAGTTGCTTATAAAATCATTACGGTACATGCCTATTTGTCTGGGGTTCAGGGTGGGATTCCCAGAGAATCTAGTCCCCCATAGGGTCCTAATGATCCCTTCTTGCCGAGGGCCCAACAATGTAAAACAACAGCTCTGAGTACAATGCTGCTGAAGTGCAGAAGAACACACAATGTTTAAGCGTGATGACCCTCAGTGACTGAACAGAAAAGAACACGACTTACCCTGGCATCCAGGTTAAAAGCGGTCTTCTTTAAGTCTTGCAGTGCTCTCTGCATAAACTCAAATGCATGACAGTCCACACATGGGCGACCTGGGAAAGAATATGTCAATTAAGAAAATCCTTATCCATCCCTCAGAAGCTGATACCCAGATAGTAAATATTTTGGCAGTATTATGGCATACATTTGGCATTTTTGACTTTCTTTTGGCATTATGAAAACCTTTAGGCTTAACTGTGGTATGATTAAGGTTATCCGTAATAGATATGGAGGCATCAGCAATATACGGCTGAGTTATGGCATATGTGTGGTTAACCAAAAGACTGGGCAAAGAGCGGGATCAAGTATAGGGATGGTATGGCAGAAGACTGACTAAAGAGTGGCAGCATCTTATTCCATATATGAATGTGTTTTGGCATATTTCTGTAAAGCCAAAACACTGTGCAAAGAGTGGGAATTTCTACCCAGAAGAAAACCCCACTTCATTTTAAAAGCATGCTCAACACAAAGTTTGGGTGAATTTTGGCTTCCTTTTGGCCTCTCTTTGGGTCAGTTTTGGCTACTTTTTGGCTGGATTATGGGGATTTGGGGCTTTTCTGGGACAATTATGGCTATATTTTGGAAGTCCGCAGTTAGTTTTGGGTGAATCTGGGCTTCCTTCTGGTTTGATTTTGGCTTGCCTATTTTGGGTCATTTAGGGCCCATATATCCGCCCAGAACTTTGCCAAAATGGCATGCCAGTTTTGGTCCAGATTTAAGCCGTAATAATTTTGCTGTCTGGGTATGTGATGTGACTGCAGCAGCTCATCCTTCAGTGCAGGCCTGCTGTGCTCATGTGTTCCACACTGAGGATGACCTACTATTTCCACTCAGACCCCCCTGGTGGGACCTGCTCTCACTGGACTGTGTGAGCTCTGCAGACACAGACCAAACACACATGGAACAGAACCGCCTGATGAAATCCCCCTCTCAGCCTGTGATGCACTCACTCTCTGCGGGGATCACAGTCCCGGTCTCCTGATCCGCATCAGCTGCACCCAGACACAGGAGCTGGAGGGCCAGCAGCAGCACCGCAGCCTGCACAAATCCACTGGATGCCATGGCGACGCGATCAATTAGCTGCCTTTGAGATGGAGACTAAAATTAGCACGTGTATTTAAATCCCACAAGGAAATATCACGTCCTACACGACCGACAGTCAATGAAAGCACAGACCCTGACAGGCTTTGTTTAGCACAGCCCCCCTTTACACCCGCAGGTTTTATTTCTATGTATTTAATAAAAAAAAACATATATGTAATTTATGAGAAAATCACTGTTTATTGACAAAAGCTCAGGTTCACCTACCTACAATCGGCCGATGTGTTTTGCAGAACCAGATCAGCGCAAGATGCCCACCTAGGATTGTTTATGGATCTACTGAGTGCGCATGCGTGTGCCTCATCCTTCGCTTGAGGGACCACACGAAAGACTTCCGGTTATAAAACTGAAAATAAAAGCCGGATCAAATATAAATTTAAATTTTTATTTATTTTTTTTAAAATCTTATTCTTACCCTGTACATATATTTTATTGTGAAAAAATTAAGTGCAAAAAATATATGTTGAAACGTGAAGGAAATAATTTGTCAGACGATCCTTTGAAACAAATGCCTCTTTCTATCATATTCACTTCTGCAGTGTAATAAACACGATAGATAGATAGATAGATAGATAGATAGATAGATAGATAGATAGATAGATAGATAGATAGATAGATAGATAGATAGATAGATAGATAGATAGATAGGCTTTATTACAGACTCATGGTCCACATTAAAAAGTAAACAAATAAATACAAACACAATAAAAAAAATAAAAAAAAACCTCTATACTTTCAAGAGGCAGTCATACCAATGTTTCCACGTACAGCACTATATGCAAGATTTGTCAGCAATAAAATTACAGTATTTTCTGAGAAATTCAGGTGACATATAAATTTAAACATCAGATTTCTCAACACCGCACACAATGAATTTACATGATAAGACATAAACAGTTCACTGGCACTGGTCCATCTGGGCTTTTTTAACCCTTTCATGCATAGTGGTCACTCATGGTGTCCAGCTGAGTGGACATTTTTGTAACTCCGTGAAAAACAGGTTCATTAAAAATTTTTCCATCACGTTTTTTTTTTCATGCCTAAAGAGGGATTAAAACACTCAGGAAAAAAATCTTGACTAAGGTTCACAAAATTATTGCATGAAAGGGTTAATAAGAGTCTTAGAGCATCATTGTATGCCACTGTCAGTCTATGGAAGCATGCCTTTTTGTAGTTCACCCACAGATGGGCTATGTACAGAGGGGTGCAGTGCGCTCTAAACAGAGTCAGTTTCACCTGGACAGAACAAGATGAGAATAAAAAAAATGTCAGCTCAATTGAGGATGAACTTTGACTAAGGACTCCCCCTGACAACAAAACTTAAAAACTAAATTTGCATGTGGTTGAAAGGTGCAACCTGAAATCGAGGATCATCATCCTTTGCAACTCACCATTTTTATTCCAACATGAACTTGAAATGTTAATTAAATCTGAAACTAAACCTTTTCCTGGTGCTATAAATTCTATACTTAATCAATGGACTTTTGGCTGATTCTACTCACCCTTTGTTTTGTGTCTTTATTAACCCCCCGGTAACCGGGTGCGCCTTTTAGGCACACATTGCACTTCGTTTTAAAAAACTTCATTTTATTTTTCACAATTTAAATAAGGTTAGAATTCAAAAGTTGTTCATTTTTGCATGATCTTTAAAATTCTGGCCACCAACTAAAATGTGCACATTATAAACAAAAGAAAATTACAAGACTAGCATCCGTCTCTCAAGTGCGCCTAAAACACACTATTTCTTCCATTTGATCTGTATGATTAGGGCTGACCTTGATTTACAAAAATAAAATCAAATTTGAGCAGAAAAATAAATCAATATATAATATTTAATAGTTTGATTTATAGGTGTGCATTTTACGCACACTTGGTGACAGATGCTAGTATTTTTGAACATTTGACCTAGCGCCAAAAGTAATAATGCAAATTAACCAATGTTGGAGTTAATCACTGACATATGCCAGGATGAAAAAATCAAATAATATGTGATCCACTTTTTATGTAGTATATTGAAAAAAATCATTATTATTATTTTTTTTTTGCATCCAAAAAAAACACGGTTTGTTTACAATACAAACACGGCATTTAAAGGGTTAAAAAATGTGAGAATTATTGAGTATTTGGTATTTTTATTTACGGCTCAAATTGATGAAATAGAAAAAAAAAGTGTAAAAGAATTAAAAACAAACTGTATGAAATTTTTTTTAACATTATTCCACAAGTGTGCCAAAAAGGCACACTTGATGCTTAGTGAGGGCCTTGCTGGACGGGATACCGGAGGGTTAAACTCAAAATTCCAAATAACATAATCCTGAAAAGTCTGGATTACACCTCTCAGCCCTGTCACACAGTAGAAGTAGATTTTTACAATTCTACTCCAGAAAAAGTATACATGTAAAACAAACCAAATATTTAAAATTCCCCTCTAATCTAAAAAGGGGTAGTTAATTACACAACATATAGATTTATGACGACCTATGGCTGGGTATGTGTGTTTGACTGAACATATGGGAGCAGACACACTCTATAACCCACTGGTTGCAGCGTAACCCATAAAGACCCAGTGGTCCTTTTGCGGAGGTTCCCAAATAATTTTTTCTCTATTTTAAACCTTAAAGTGATTTTTAACCATTTATTCTAACATTACCTTATTTATTTTGAGTTTTTTCATTATAAATCATGTATTTTGCTATATTTAATTGACTGATCATGTAGATGTTCATAAAAGCTCAGAGTAAAGTTGAGGGATATTATATCAGAAACAGAGAAAACTGAAGAAAAAGTGGATTTTTTTCAGCAAATATATCAATAACTAAGTATAAACCAAGGATCTCCATCCACTGTCACTGATCAAACTCCATGGGTTTTACTGATGAATGAATATTGTAGAAGATGATAGTGTTTCCATGGTAACTACAGAGCCTCTGAACGTCCAAATGGGTTATATCTGATGATCATGAAAAGATGACAAACTGTATTTTACACCAATTATTTACATGTATTGATAAGATTAATGGATCAAAAGTTATTAAACATTTTAAATCAGTAGATGGTTTTGGTTACCGGTGGCTGTTTGGGTCTTTATGGGTTAATGTGGTATTTTATATTCTGTTAGTCTTTCTGTGTTATTAGTACAGTTTAAGACTTATGCATATATTACAATACCAACATATGCATTAAGGCCAAAATGTTTGGAGATGGCCAAGAGAGTTCAAAACAGTTACTATAATAAATGATTACAACTCTACAGAATCAGAAAAAAATAAACACTTTGTTTTTATACTCCGTTTCCCCAGTTCAAATGTAGATTTCAATTTCCATTCTCCTCTCTTTGTCCTTTCATGTAACTGTTTGTTCTTCTGACCCAGCATTGGGATAGTTTTGTTAAGCTGTGTTATGTTCCAGTGGCTCTGGATAAAGGGTTCCTGTGTCCTTCTGTCATAGCATCAGCTGATTTGTAATCCATTTATTTTCTTTCACCTGCTGTCAGTCTACATTGTTATGATGGTATCTTGTACAGAAATTATGTGCAGTGAAGAGGTACGTGTGACTTCTTTTTACAAATGGGAATTGTTGTCATTGCACGTCATTTCACAGCAAAATCCCTATTGAAAATTGAGGACAGGGGACTTATCTGTAAGGAGAATGTTCCTCCCTATACAAGACTGTGCGAGTGATAAACCATGAAAGAACTGTGTATTGTCTCAGACTGTGCAATTTTTTTTTTACTCCTCAGAAAACCAGCTCAAACCAGCTTGCTTTAGAGCTGAAGTTGATCTTAACACATTATTTCTTTGGTCTTTCTTACATGCAGATAGAGTAGACCTTGACTTTGTGCATAATCTATTCAAAGTCTACACTTGATGCACTGTACATGCATTTACTGGTACTATAATAGATAGAATACCAATATATGCATATGTTTGCATTGTAAGAAATACTCTGACAGACACCAGCCCTTTGTAATTACACATCTTTCATAACATTACTATATATTTTCATCAGTTTACTTTCATAATCTCATTTGAGACTTAATTTTCAAGTCTAAGAAACCTGTAGTATGCTTACAAATAAAACTAAATATAAGAGCTAATTATTTTTTTATTTACACATTCAAATCTATTTTTTAATTTATAACATATATGAATAAGTAGAGTTACTGGTGTAAACAATATCACACCTCAGAATAGATTTTTTTTTTTTTAATTTATTCATTTAGACTAGCAAAATAGGAGTAAAAATATGAAATAGCCAAATGAAAATGCACAAGGTTCAAGGTTCAAAGTGACTGTATTAATACCTGTAGGTAGATTTGTTCTACAGTCTGGAGAGGGCATCTCAAACACAAAAAACATTAAAACCACAGGACACATACAGGGGACAGGTTAAAAAAAGCACAGACAAAAAACATGGACAGGTACTCCCAGCAGCCCGCTGATCATGGTTAAAACAGATTAGAAATAAACAGATTTTTAAAAAAGTCTAAAATAAATAAAAGTCATCAGATATTATTACAAATGCCAATATAAAACCTGTAAAAAGCATGGTAAAAACATCATGATATAATGATATAATACAAGGGACAGTAGATAAATAAATAACACACACACAAATAAAAAAAGTTGGTTCATTAGAAAAAATGGAAAAGGCTTGTATACATAACATTCAAACACGAGAAATATAACTTTTATTGCATTCCGCAAAGGAGTTTAGTCGCAGTCATATTATCTATCACCTGGTTTTCAATGTTGCTTCAAACTGAATATTATTGACTGGAAATTCATGTATCTGTACGGAAGAGGATTAGGGCCACTGAAAAAAAGGTCCAATACTATACTGTAATAATACAAAAATATGTGTTATTCTTCTGAGAAAAAAAGTCAGAATTCGGAGATTAAAGTCAGACTTCTGAGAAAAAAGTCCTCTGACTTTTTTCTCAAAAGTCTGACTTTAATCTGACTTTTTTCTTGGAATAATGATAATAATTAAAAAAATATATATATTGGACCTTTTTTTCAGTGGCCCTAATCCTCTTCTGTATATTTGTGGTTTTGGAGCTCAAATTAGTAGTGACTTTAGTAATTTCTTATTAAAAACCTTTCACTAAAAAAATATTAAATTAACCCTTTCATGCATAGTGGTCACTACAGTTATTCTCCAGCTGTTCTCTTGTATATTCATGGGTTTGGTTGTTTTAGTTCCATATCAACCAACACAGAGGACACTTATGCATCATCCCAAAGACTGCACTTCATATCACTACTGTAACTTTGCTTTTCTTGATAAACCTGATCTGCAGCAACATGTTTGAGTGTAAATGAATTACTAGTTGTTATCAGACTGTAATTAACACTTTTCTTAAACAAAAAGTTGTATTTTTTACATATTATCTCCATGAAATTAGATATTACATATTATCTCCATGAAATTAGTAATAGTAATACCATCGCTGGTATGTGCTGCCCTTTACCATTAGTGCTATTGTAGTGTTTTGGGGAGGGGGGGTTTTCTTACCATTGTTGGTATGTAATTATTGCTATTCTTTACCACTTGTGGTATTGCAGTTTTTTGTTTTTACCATTGTTGGTATGTAATTATTATCATGTAAGTAGACAGTTAACTGTTACCTGTGGTAACACCACCAGGAATGTACTTTGTTTCTATTTTTTACACACATTTTGGTTATGCAATGTAAATACTGTCAGATGAGTTTATTCTAATTTGTATAGGCCTGTTTTGTTCTATTTTGTTCATTGTTCTGGCTCGAAGTAAAAGGACAGGAGTGTGTATTTAAAAGTTATTATGTTAAGTTATTTGAAGATGAGAATGGGGGTGGGATTAAATAAGTTTTTCTTCTTCCCACTCCTTTTCGAGTATAAATGATTTATTTATTTCTTTTGGAATTTTGAATTTGCATGTATTCCATGAAGATAAGATATTCCTTTATTGATCCCACAATGGGGAAATTCACAGTGTTAACAGCAGCATAAAACATACACATGAACATACACGTAAAACAAACAGTCATATAAATTTGAATAAAAAAGTGTTTAAAAAGGAGAGTGCAAATATGGTTTGATATGTAGTGCAATGGTTATAAATATAGAAAAAAATATATATATAAATATGGATTTGAATATATACACCATAGATGGAATGGAGGGAGGGTTGTTATTACACCACATATGTGGTGATCTACTGGGAGCAGGACTGATAGAGAATGCTTGAAATAAACAAATGAAATGAAATAACTACTATTATAGTACGTCAAAATGTGAGAAAACATCAGATTAGCGGTATTAAAAATGTTTTATTTCATAGTTTTCACTCAGCATATCACTTTCTGGTGATGAGTTTAAGTACATTTTCTTTGCTTCAAAAATTAAGCGCATGGTGTTCAGCTGAGTGGACATTTTTGTAACTCCATGAAAAATAGGTTAATAAAAACAATTGCATTGTTTTGTTTTTTTCATGCTTAAAAAGGAATAAAATCACTCAAAAAACAAATATTGACCAAGATTCTCATAATTCATGCATGAAAGGGTTAAATACAACATTACTTCTATCCGTTATGTGACAAGGGCGTATAAAAAAAACTGTGATTACAAAAACACTACGAACTGAATGTATAAACCCTAGAAAATGTCAGTAGTACGTGTGTAAAGGTGCGTTCAAGTGCTCCACTGTGCTCGTGTTGCTCTCCACAGTGTGGGCGGGGTCCTTGCTGCTGTTTTCTTAGGTAGCCCGTTAAAATGCCCGAACTCAAAACACTTCTTTTTCCAAGATGGCGTCGATGAAGGACAGCGACACCGGCCTGTGGCTTCACAACAAACTAGGATCTACAGACGAGCTCTGGACGCCTCCGAGTATCGCTTCTCTCCTTACCGTTTCAGTAATCGACAACATACGGCTGTGCTTTTCGAGTTTGTCGCCGCCGGTGAAGCTGAAACTCCTGCTCGGGATGCTGCATCTCCCCCGGCGGACCGTTGACGAGGTGCGTTTCCCTGTGTTAGCTAGCCCCGAGCCTTTACGTGAACAGTGAAATAGTTGACTCATGGAAAACTCTTCTTCAAGTTCTTTTCTTTTTTTTTTTTTTTTTTTTTTTAAACCTGACTTGCACTAACAGGTGGCTTGCCGCATTCGTTAGCATCGTTTAGCTAGTCAGTGTTAGCTAGGTGTGCTAACTATTTCGGTGATGGATAATATTGTTACCCAGCGGAAGACGTTGAACGCGGATGTTTTAGCGGCTAAAGCTAAGTTTCCGTCGCGGGTTAGAGAGCAAGAGGAGTAAACTTATTTACGATAACATTTAGTGGTTACTTCTAACTCGTCTTTAGCGTGTAATTAGTTGTTAGTTCGCAGTGGTTTGCCAGTTGCAGCGGGTTGCATTAGCCTAGCGGTTCTCCTACAGACATTATGGTGGGATGGGCAGCGCGACGTTAGCTCAGTGAGCCGGAGGGCGGTGCTAATCTCAGTCCGACATATCACTCGTTTAGAGCCTCTATCGTTAAGCAGCCGTCATCACTTTGAGTTACATATTCAGACAGCCTTGGAGCAGCTGGGCAAGTCTCTTCTAACTTTGATCACTTAATATATTACTGTATACACCACACATGTTTATATGGAAAAGGCATAGTGGACTATCTGCATGGTTAGGCAGACTAACCCTAACCAAAATAAAGTAGAATCAAATGAAATGTAACTTAAAAGGTGATAGATCTCACCTCTATGCACTTTAGTCAGATGGAGTGTACCTGCTGAATTTATCAAGGAGATGCCCATCACTACTGAGATGTATAAACATTGTAATTTAATTTTATTGCTTTAATGTTATCTCTAATTAAAAGAGTGATATTGTGCTTTTTTAAAATGGAATTATGCATTTTAAAACATTTCCCTGTGGTCTACATAAACTGTAAATGTTATACTTGGGTCTGAATTCTTCATTAATTCAACTCCACAGGCCCATCGTCAACCCTATTCCTGAGTAATGACACCAGAAAGGTGGTTTTAAATGCTGGCCCTTTAAATGCAAATGAGCCACTTCAGGCCCCGCCCCCTCCAGGTTGTTGGCTGTACTGCCTGGTCCTGTTCAGCCACTTGTGTTCATTAATACGACCAACAACTGTAGATTTTGGATAATCAACTCGAAGTTTGGACATATTTTTAGTATGGACTACAACTGCTGCTGCTTATAAACAATTATGTCGAATTCGGAGAAATGTTCGTTGGAAGTCTTGACCTTACATATGCAAATGTGGTGACATAACTAGTTATAGACGTAACAAATTAAGTAGGAATTAAAACAGGTTGTAGAAATCCACTCAATTCTTGCCAAAATGAATATAAAGATAGCTTTACAGCACCTGGAGGGTTCAAATTCAAACTTTATGAACTATTAGGGTCCAAATACACAAATAAATGAACCAAAGACTAATAAAAGTGGGTTTAGCAAAATATGCTCCCTTTAAGGAAGTGTAGTTGAGGTGCTTTTCAAGTAGTAATTATATGTAGGTAAAAAGATGTTGGGATTGTAACTTAGTTAAAACACTGAAACTTAAAGTGGGTTTTTCTCTTCACAAACAAATCCTGTTTATCTTTCCTGACAAGAAAACCTCTTAACTTTTGCCTTTCTTGGGTTACGAGGATTGGCTCATTATGAATGCACCTGAAGAGGACAAAAAAAAAAAAGTTGGCTACGCATTAGCACTGTGTTTTCCATTTTATTACTGGCTTTAGGAATCATGTTTACCACTGTACTCTGTCTGCTTTGGCTAAACATCCTTCTCTCCATGTCTGCACTGATTGTCATTTATTTATAAATGTCTCCTTGGGCTACTTTCATTTTAATTTCGCATATATGTGTAAAACCCAAAAGTAAAATGGTCTGTGTCATGTATTAACAAGCTGAATTGCTTTTCTGCATCTGCCTAAATAAGATGTATATACTGCTCTGTTATAAAAATACCACATATACAAAGGTTATTTTCAAAGCTTGTTATTTTAAACATTAAACTGATGGCTCAGGAATACAATGGGAAAACACTGTGATTTTTAACTAGCAATTTTTTTTAGCATTTTTAACTTCCTGTGTTTCCAGATGAAGGAGGCCCTGTCCGAGATAATCCAGTTGGCGACAGTGGATTCAGAGCCCTGGGTGCTGATGGTTGCAGACATCCTTAAGTCCTTCCCAGAGACAGGCTCTCTAAATTTGGACCTGGAGGAGCAGAACCCAAATGTTCAGGATATTCTTGGAGAGCTCAGGGAGAAAGGTGAGGAATTGGTGGCTATGGCGGTGTCTCTGTAATCATCTTTTACTCTTAGATTCAACCATATAAACATTCATATAATAATAATAATGATGAGCTTTTAGTGAAATTAAACAACAGCATATAATCACCTAAAACAGAACGTGGTGCATTTAAACTAGACCTAAGTGTTAGATTTTAAGGCTCATAAATAGATGTGTAAAATGTGCTGCAGTTGATTTGGAACTGAATTTGTGTTTCCACAGAATTTGCGTATCTGGTTGGGACATGCATTTGCATGTAGTGAAATATAAACTGCATATCAGTCAGTGTTTTCTTGTCAGTTTGACGAAGTGGTAGTTGGTAAACCACCAGGATTATTCAAACATATCATGTCACTGTATCACCGATGACTGGGAAATTTCTTTCTTAATAATTACCAGTGTTTTTACTGAATAAAACAGTAAATGGGAAGTCCAATTCAAGCAAGCAAAAAGGTGTGGCTGTTGAGTTTGGATTCAATATTTGGCATTCAATTTTAATATTTCTTTAAAGTCATGGTTAACGTACTCCACATTGAATAATAGTGTGAGTGTACCGTGATTTTTTTTTTTTTTCCACAAAGCAGTTCAAGGACTTCCAATTACTACAAATATTGTTAATTTCTAAAGTTTATCTGTGCACTGATGGTTTCACACCTGTAAAAACTGCATACTAGGTTAGAATGGGTTCTTTGCATATGATGTCATGTGACTTTGTTGCTGTGGTGTGAACTGCACATGGGGAGTATGAAGTGATTTACTCCGCAGAAAACATTATCACTGCGCTCGGTGAGCACAGTGAAAGTCAAACAGGACTGAATATTGAAAAATTATACATTCATATACATAAATATGCTTAGATAAATGTATGTTAATTTGTATACAGAAATATTTTGAGTGGAGAGAAGGCTTGAAAGTCAGTTGTTTTGTCAGTACAATACTCGGGGTCTGACATTGGTGAACTGTAAGACTTACCCTGGTCGTACTGTCCACAGTGGGTGAGTGTGAGGCATCAGCCATGCTTCCTCTGGAGTGCCAGTACCTGAATAAGAGTGCGTTGACCACTCTGGTGGGACCTCTGACTCCCCCTGTCAAACACTTCCAACTGAAAAGAAAACCCAAGAGCGCAACGTTGAGAGCAGAGCTGCTGCAGAAATGTGAGTCATCTTTTTGCTTCTAGTTTAGATTTTCAGATGCTGGAGATATTTCATTTGTGCCCAAGGGTTTTCATCTACTAGCGTTATAAACTTTCAATTCTTTTCTTTTGTCTCGTAGCCACAGAGACGGCCCAGCAGCTGAAAAAGACCGCCGGAGTGCCTTTTCATGCCAAAGGGAGAGGACTGGTCAAAAAGATTGACAATACGAGTGAGTTGAAGATCAACAACACACACTTACACACAAATGTGTGTTCTTTAGTGTAAAATATTTTAAACCTTATTGTTTTTGCTAACAAGTTCTCCATGTGTCCTTGTATCTCATTGTTGCTCATTGTGACTTGTGTGTGTGTGTTGGCTTTCAGCACCTCTCAAGGGGATTCCTAAGGCCCCCTTCCGCAGTCCCACTGCCCCCAGTATGTTCAGCCCCCCCAGTAACCGCACACCTATTCCCCCTGCACGAACACCCCTACGCAAAGAGAGGGGCGTGAAGGTACAGTAGCCACGCATCATTTTAAAGGACAATGCTGCCACTAGCCTGTCCTGTTATTCTTGTTTTTTCTCCTGCTGTTTTATTAATTTTAACTGTCTTTGTAAATATTAATTAACATATTAACTTACTCTAGTGTTTTGATTGCCCTGTTTGTTTAATGGTAACCTTGTTTTTTTAGTTCTCTTTTCCCTCTCCCACAAAAGGCCCGTTGCCAGACCACAGTCATAAATAAGAATGTTTTTCTTAATCTGTCTTGTCTGCTTAAATAAAGGTTAAATAGATAGGATAAAAAATAAAGACTCTACAAAAACATCATTAGGGAAAATAAACAGATACTGATCCCTGTTCCTCACAGTCTTTTCTGTTTTTGTTTAGCTGTTAGATATTTCAGAGTTGGACATGGTTGGAGCTGGACGAGAGGCCAAGAGGAGAAGAAAGACACTGGGTAATTTAATTTGTCAGCTCTACCAGTTACCCAATAACAAATGTTTAGGGCTTGAAAGTGTTGGTAATAAAAGGTTCTATTGACTCATGGGTTTTGTTGTTGTCGTGCTATAGAAACAGAAACCGGAGAGAAACCAGCCAAAGAAGAAGCGGTGGTGGAGAACACCACCCCAGACTACGCCGCAGGCCTCGTCTCTGCACAGGTATCACCTCCACAAGCAGCCATGACGTTCTCCTGCTTCATCACTGCAGTCCTCTGTGATGTCATATGACGTGTTGGTCTGTTTTGGAGATATTTAGAGTTGGTTTTTGTTTCAGAAACTGGGGGCTTTGAACGAGAATCCTCTGCCTTCGACCAGCTACCTACCAGCCACACCCAGCATGGTGCCCTCCTCCTCCTACATTCCCAGCTCTGAGGCACAACCAGGTTAGACCAGACCGCTGAGCAAAACAACCTCCTGCATGATGCTTCTACGGAGGTCGGATAGGGCTGGCATATGTTTAAAAAAAAAAAAAAAGAAAAAAGTGGAGACAAGGGAGTGGGGAGGGATTTTGATAAACTTAAGAAGGTACCGACATCATTATTTTGACTAGCTAAACTGACCTGATGTCAACATATTTCAAAATGACTTTTGCAAACTAGTATTGGTGCCTGATCCCAGTCAAACTGCAAATGAAAACTGGAAGAAATTGTCTCCCTCGGGGATGTACGAGGGCCGTTCAATAAGTTCATGGCCTCACCCAGAACAGAACAACACAGACTTATAATTTATATTTTATTTTTCAACATAATCTCCATTTACAGCAATGCACTTGGTCCATCAATGTTCAAGCATCACTATCCCATCACGAAAGAATGTAACATCCTGTATTATAACAACCAGTATTTCTGGGTGAGGCCATGAACTTATTGAACAGCCCTCGTAAACCCCAGAGCTATGGGTGCCATTCATCCACCACGCTCTAATTAACATTTTGTCCCAGAATGTAGAATGTGTAGGGTTTTCTCCTAAAGTAATCTCAGTATGTCAGCTTTTCCGTGTATAAATTAGAAAGTAAATTCACCCTTTTAATTTCAGAATTTTGAGTCTTTTTGTACAAAATTGGGATTTTTTTTCTAGGGAAATTCCCACATTAAGCTCAACATTGTTGTTTTCTCACAAATTTCTATCTAATTTTAGGGAATTTATGATTTTTTTGTGTATAAGGTATTGGGTTTTTTTTTTGTGAATGTAGTTAAATCTCACATAATTTTTCTTTGTGAAAATTTATAAGTTTAACGTGAGTGAATATGTAAGTTAGTACTTTTTAAAATGTAATGTGTGTGTTTTTTTTTTTCTCAAACTCTGCCTTTGTTTTTGTTTGTCATCGTTGGCCTTAATATGCTGCTTTGTTTTCTATTTGAGTGTTGACATGTTCAGGGTGTTCCAGAGCACGTGTCATTTCAGTGTTCTTCCCACTCTGTCCTCTGCAGCCAATGCTGGTGGTTCAGGACGGGATACGCTGCAGTCGGCTCGTCAGCCGGAGGAGTCGGCGACGGCAGGCGCTGGCGCCGCTGCCACTTTACCGAGCCAGTACAAACAGAGGACGCCCATGTACAACGCAAGCACCACGGCCAACCCCGCCACCCCCACATCCCCCAGCACGCTAACCTCCACACCCGCCAGCAACGGACCCCCAGCAGCTGCGACCGCAAGCCAGCCAGAGACCCCCACCCAGCCTCCCAGCACACCTCAGACCCCCACCCCGACCCCTGCACCACCACAGCCTCAACCCAAAAAGAATCTGTCACTCACGGTGAGAACCTGTGCACTCAGACTCTGTCCCCTCAGCTTATGTCGGCTTTATTTTAGGGTTCACACGGGTGTTTGAAATCCTTGAAAATGCTTGAATTTCAATGTTGTGTTTTCAAGGTCTGAAAAGTGTTTGAATTTTAGTTTAAGTGCGTGAAAGTGCTTGCAATTATAACTCTGTGATGTGATTTATTTATTTATTTTTAATATCAACTCAAGCCCAAGCTACTTACAGAGAGGTGATACATTTTGAAACACTTTTATGTCAGAAAAGACAAATTGCGGGTGTTCTCAGGTCGATTCCAGGTACATTTTTATTTTAATCTTTGTCTCGGTGCGAGTGTGTCTGAAGAACGCCATGTGTCTTCCCTTCTTTTTTGGATCAAACTTTGTGTTCTCCTGTAATTTCTAAACTTTTTGCTATTATGAAACATAATTTTAGATGTTTATAGCATAATACAATGTACATCACTGTGATAAAAAATTAAAAAAAAAAAAAATCATGAGTATATATATTCCTGTAGATATGTATTTGACCCTAGAGATATGGTGCTGTGCTGGAAAATTTTGAAAATGACTCTTAAAAGTGCTGGAAAATGCTTGAATTTGACCTTAAAAATGTGTACGAACCCTGTTCCATATGCAGAATCTTTCGGTGTTTGTAAAGATAACTTATGTACTGAAGCTGTTTGTGCATTGTGTGATGTCAGAGAGACCAGATGTACGCCGCCCAGGAGATGTTCAAGACGGCCAACAAGGTTACCAGACCAGAGAAGGCTCTCATCCTGGGCTTCATGGCTGGATCCAGAGGTACTGCAGCCTCATCCAAACACTTCAGTCTCATGTTTTTATTCATATGCCGTTGTCCTACGGAATGATACTTCAGAGCTCTATCACAGGCTGCTTTATTTGAACTGCACTCAAACAGTCTAATAACAGGATGTAATGTAACATCACCTGGTCCCCTTAAATTATCTGAACTTGACCTGCTCAGACATGTCACATGTTTAGGTTTTGTTGGAGGAAGCAGCATCTAAGATAATTTAAGACTATTGATCCCACACAGATGACGGCAGCAAACTAACCACTAATCACCACTAAATGATTCTAGTGATGATCCATGCACTTTTGTGATTTTCATATGTTTTTAAAACGGCTCTCTCAGTAAAACATAATTTACTGTGAATTATTCATTCATACATTTATTAAGATGAACTTTTCTACTGCTCATAACATGCAATCTCAATCAAAAAAGTAGACACACAAGTATAAAAGTACATAAAGTCAAGGTCTGGGGAAAAAATACAGCAGTTTGGAAAAAGTCTGGAACTTTTATATGGATAAAGAGCAAACACCCTGAATAGGAATACAAATAAAATCAAGAATCAGAACATTAATATTAAGAATGTGGGCAGTTTAAAACCAGTCTGTAGGTGAGGATGAACTACATCAAATAGAAGAGGGTTCAGGGCCCAGTAATTGTGGCAGGCTTCTTATTTAATAGTGCTATAGATGTTGGGAGAAAAGGGGGTTTCTGCTGGTTGGTTTTGTATTCTAAATGAACTGAATAAGGAGGTTTTTCCTTCCTCTTCCTCTTGCTGTGTGCTGTGCAGAGAACCCGTGCCCGGAGCAGGGGGACATCATCCAGATCAAGCTGAGCGAACACACAGAGGTCCTGCCCAAAGCTGACGGCACCGGTAGCACCACCATGCTGGTGGACACTGTGTTTGAAATGAACTACTCCACAGGGCAGTGGACCCGCCTCAAGAAATACAAACCCATCACCAACACCTCTTGAACCCCCCCCTCCAAACACACCCACTCATCCAAGACATGTACCCACTCAGAACACACGTTTACACAAGTATTTGCAGACACATTGGGCCAAATCAAGCACTGGGTGAAGCACTGTCAAGGAGAGAAAGGTCCTCCCTTTTCCTGCACAGCCAAAATGCAGGAGTTTTTTTTCTTTTTTTTTTTCTTTTTTTTTTTTTTTTTGGGTTCGTTTTTCTTTACCTTTTTATTGTTTTTGTTTTTAAGTCACCTCCTATTCCTGAATGACTCTGTGGTCAGGAGAGAGTTCTGAGAGCAGAGAGACTGTTGTCAACAAAACATTTGTATCTGTCTAAATGTGACGTTCACAGTTTATTCTTCGACAATAGAATCGCAGACGGGCAAAACAAGATTAAAAAAAGAAAAAAGAAACAAATGAAACCGACAAGTCATCAAAGAGGCAATGGAAAGAGTGGAGCACTGCAGGATTCTCCGTCCTGTCAAGGTCTGTTTGGAGCCTTCTAGTAGATGTTTAATAATTTTTCAAAAGAAGGGAAGAAAATAAAGTGACAGACTCCACAAAGGGTTTTTTTTTCATTTCCTCAGCTTTTTTCCAAGGGCTTTCCTGTTGAAGGTGTTGGATTCCTACTGACGTATTCAAAGCTGTTGTAGTGTAGTGCAGAAGTGCATTTCGTTCACTGAAAAAGCATTTAGACTTCTTGTGTTGTATTCAGAGAAAAAGATCGCATTACAGTCATTGTCACATGGAAGCTTTTGAAAAAACGCTGATTTTTACATAAAAAAGATACTTATGGAATATAGGAAACACTGAAATGTAATGAAACGAGGGGAGGCCGGTCGTCACAGCAACGAAATGTAAACAGTATGAACTCATCAGCATGACTCTTGGGTTTCAGGCGTTACATTCAGGAATGTGCAGTTCTACGTCGGAACACGGGGTTGATTTGGTGCCAGACAGAACGTGTAGTGTTTCTACTGAAATGATTTTTTTTTGTTTGTGTTGCGATAAATGATCACATGCCTTTTAATGAAGACACATTTGGGGATCAAAAGGTCTGTGATTTACATGGTTTCACATCAGTTCCTAGTGCAGAAAAAATAATCTTTTTCTTCAGTTTTCTCTGTTTCTGATATAAAAACCCTCAACTTTAATCTGAGCTTTAATGAACATCTTCATAATCAGTGAATTAAATACAAGAAAATACCTGATTTTCACTTAAAATGCAAAATACAGAGCATAATATTTGAATGATGATAAATCACTAAAAAAAAAAAAAGGTTGAAAATGGAGAAAAATTCATTTGGGAGCTGCCACAAAAGCAGCACTCCGTAGTTACCATGGAAACACCGTCATCTTCTACAACATTGATTCACCAGTAGTGGGTGGACATTTAGATTATCTTCAGTTAATGAGAGCTTTGACTGAAAAAGTAACTTTTTTCTTTAGTTTTCTCTGTTTCTGATATGGCCTTTAACTCTAATCTGACTTTTTATGAACATAGACATGATCAGTAAATTAAATATATACACTTTTTATGTTCAGTTTATGATATATTGTGCTGAAAAGGTCATTTTTTTCCCTTAGTTTTTCTGACTTGATACAACAAGCATTAAATTTACTGAGTTTTTGTGAACATCTAAATTAAGTATAGGGAGGTGCATGATTTACAGTGAAAAAGACCAAATGCGGATGATAATATTGTAAATGGTGGTAAAACACTGGAAGGTTAAATAGATAAAATAATATTTGTGTTACAAAAGTAGCACTGAGTCTTTATGGGTTAAGCTGACAGTCTATAACTTCAACACTAGATGTCACGAAGCATCACACACTAAACACTGACAGAGAGACCAAGAAAATTTGCTCGAGAGGAGGTGAAGTTGTGGAAATGAGTGAAGTCAACAGTTTTTTTATTGACTGACATCGAGCAGTTGCAGCATAAAATGGGCACAAAGTCAATAAACTGATGGTACACAACAGTCGCATCATCACATAAGGCTTTTATGTGTGATGTTATTGAATCTTTAAAGTTCTATCTTTAATCAGCACAAGAGAAGCACCTAAAACAGCTAGAGGCATTCCTGTTCCATGTAAACCCCTTCCAGCAGACCACCGAGAGCCCCCCAGAAAAATATATATATGATAATCAAGTGTGAGATTCTCTGGACCCCGTTTGAGTTGTGCTATTACGCATGATTTTTTTTTTTTTTTCCATTTAAAAGAAATCAGCGGTATAAATTAAAGCATAGAACGGAGACTATATTAGAAAGACGACCCATCCCCCACCCCCCCTCCACTGATTGTGCAGAGCTGTACCTCTCAACATGGACAGACTTGTAGTGGGTTCCACATTTTCTAGAACGTTCTCCCATTGCAGATGAATGTGGAGAAATGCCTGAGGGTGCCACCATCTTGATATCGGTTTTGTGTTACGTGCAAAACAGAACGTGCACATACTTCCCCACCCACGAACATACTTTGTACACACACTGTATAAAAGAAGTGTCTTCTTCTGTGTGGAGACCCTGGTCCTGTGGGCCACACGGGTCCAGGCAGTATTTATCATATTTGTCCTACACCAAATAGGACAAATCCACGTTCCATTCCACTACGGAAGACGGATAGAGCCACTGGAAAAAAAATTAAGGTCCAATATATTTTTTTTCATTATTATTCTGAGATTAAAGTTAGAATTGTGAGGAAAGAAGTCAGAATTTTGAGAAAAAAGTCAGACTTCTGAGGAAAAAAAGTCAGAATTCTGAGGAAAACAAGTCAGAATTCTGAGGAAAAAGAATTCTGAAGACCAAGTCAGAATTCTGAGGACATTAAGTCAGAATTCTAAGGAAAAAGGTCAGAATTTTGAGGAAAAAAAGTCAGAATTCTGAGGACAAAGTCAGAATTCTGAGGAAAAAGAATTCTGAGGACATAAAATCAGAATTCTGAGGAAAAAGGTCAGAATTCTGAGATAAGTCAGAACTGTGAGGAAAAGAAGTCAGAATTCTGAGAAAAAAAGTCAGAATTCTGACTGTAATCTCTGAACAATAATAAAAAAAAAAATACATTTAAAACAGTCAGAATTCTGAGAAAAAAGCCAAAATTCATAAATTAAAGTCAGAATTCTGACTTTATTTCTCAGAATAATGATAAAATGATTTCTGGTTGCCCTAATCCTCTTACGTAATTCCACAACCAAACACCAACCAAACAAAAAATGCTACATTTTGTGTGATTATGCAAATATTAAAGAAAAGGTTGAACCACTTCTGCGAACACCAGGTAAAAGACAAAATAACAGCTGACTGACACTGACTCATTAACCCATAAAGACCCAGTGCTACTTTTATGGCAGTCCCCAAATTCATTTTTCTCCCTATTTAACCTTTTAAGTGATTTATCACCATTTATCATCATAATATTATCCTGTCTATTTTGAATTTTTTTCAGCAAAATGTGGTATTTTCCAATATTTATTTTACTGATCATGTATTTTAATCATTATGCTAAGATTACATTTGAGGGTCTTTATACCAAAAACATACAAAAACTTGACAAAAAGTGACTTTTTCTGTAAAATATATCAATAACTGAACATAATCCAAGTGTTTCCATCCACTGTCATTGATCCAACTCTGTGGGTTTTACTGGCGAATCAATGTTATAGAAGATGACAGTGTTTCCATGGTAACTACGGAGCCTCGGAACATCCAAATGGGTCATATCTGATGACCATGAAAACATGACAAACTGTATTTTACAGTAATTATTTACATGTATTGATAGAATTAGTGGATCAGCAGGTATTAAACATTTTAGATCAGGAGATGCTTTTGGTCACTGGTGTATATTTGGGTCTTTACGGGTTAAAAAAAAAAAAAAGAATCAGTCTTTTCCACTAAAACATTCTGGTATGTTACAGTAAGCAGCGATGCAGACACACATTCCTCAGTCTGAGTTGATAATAGCCGTTGATAATAGCGTGAAGGTCTAGTTGGCTCCAGGGTCCCTCCAGCCTCCAAACGTCTTCTCCAAGTACAGAGCCATAGCCAGGGTCAGGTGGTCCTGCAGCTTCCCAGCCACCACCTGCACACCCAGGGGCAGACCCTCGTCGTTCAGACCCAGAGGGCACTGGGTCACCGGCAGACCCAGGATGTTGATCACACCTGGAGAACGAGGAAACCCAGGAAGGATTTAATACACAGGTAATTAACATGTTGTCTTTGGAATGGAATACTTGCTAAATTGAGGTTATTGAAAACTGACTGAAACAAGAAAAGAACTGAACATTAACATTAACGGAGTGATATGTTGCTTTTCAAAATGGAATTATGCATTTTCAAACATTTCCCTGTGGTCTACATAAACTAAATGCTCTGCTTGGGTCTGAGTTCTGTTCGCCCTGTCACTTATTTTTACATATATTTGTCAGTAACAGGGTGGACATGTTTGTTTCATATTTTGCGGTCTGCTTGTACTTAGTCTGAGTTTGACTAACATGCGTTTCTAACAGCCTACAGTCGACTTAACACATTGAACATAAAGATAAGTGGAAAATCTGAAGTTGTTTTTAACAGTTTGAAGTCTGAAAGGCATCTTATAGTGACTGTTCTTTCTCTGTCGTCTCAGTTGAATGTTGCGACACGTCCACTTCCTGTTTCCATTCTACACATTCACTGATCTCATTATGACTTGATGACATTTCATATAATTCTGAAGCAGCCCTAATCCTGCAGTGGTGGACTGCTGCTGCTGCTGCTGCTGCTGCAAAATGTCATGGAACAAGCCCCTGGAAATAACTAAAGACCCCTGACCCCAAAGTAAGACTGGACAAGTCTGTGATGGGCTTCAGCTCCTGTTTGTCGCAGATCTGTTTGGAAAACTATTTAAAAAGCAGGACATTAAAGGGTCACTGACCAGTGTAGGCAAAGTCAAAGGGTCTGAAGAGTGGGTGGTGGTGTTTAGGTGCCACTCTGGGGTGGGAGGGGTACAGTAAGACCCCATCAGTGCCCAGCAGCTCCTCCATCTCCTTCTGCAGCTTCTCCTTCAGCTGGATGACAGAGGCTGATGGTTTCGACAAGGGGCTCATCTCCAACAGGCCCAGACCTGCACACACACAGGAACACAGGACGATATTAACCATCTGAGCTAACGGCTGACGTAGATGCTGTTCGCTAAAACAAAGTCTTCCTGGTTCTTACCAATAGCAGCTGCCGTATGCTCCGACTTTCCCAAAAACCTTTTCAGCAGCTCCCACAGAGGCCACACCGGCCGCCCTGGTTCCCCCATCAGCTCAGCGAACGGCTGAGGAGGCTGAGCCAAAAAAAAGTAACTGGGTCAAGTTTAACAGATCTGACATAGAAACTACACAACACAGCTCCTATACTCTACTGCAGGGGTGCCCAACCCTGGTCCTCGAGGGCTACTATCCTGCATGTTTTAGATGTATCCCTCTCCCAGCACACCTGACGGTCATTATCAAGCTTCTGCAGAGCCTGATGATAGGCCTATCATTTGAATCAGGTGGGTTGGAAGAGGGATACATCTAAAACATGCAGGATAGTAGCCCTCGAGGACCAGGGTTGGGCACCCCTGCTCTACTGGGTTATGTTGAGTTTAAGGGTTAGAACAGGGGTCTGCAAACCACGGCTCCTGGGCCAAATGTGGCCCTTCAGCCTCTCTCTAATGCCGCATTTCCACTACATGGTACTGGCTCGACTCGGCTTTTTTGCGTTTCCATTACGAGAAAGGACCTGGAATCTGGTACCCGGTACTAGTTTTTTGGTATCACCTCCGCCGCGGTTCCAGGACTGGGGACCAGATACTAAAACATGACGTGTAAACACTGCAGAGCACTGATTGGTCAGACAGTCGTCTCTGTGACCCACCAAAAACAGATGTGGAAATTTACCGTAAATATAGCGGTAGGTTAATCCACATGATGACAGCCTGTAAAACTACACCATGGTTTGTCGAGGAAGTTCAGACATAAAAATTCAGCATGAGCTTGATGAGACAACATGTAATGAGTGAGTTTATCAGTAACTCTCTGAGCAGACGACACAGAAGTAACGTGCCGCATCACTATGACGTCCAGGCACTGTAAAGTCGGTCGTATCCTGTAATGGAAACGGTCTCCAGAAATAGGACCTGGTACCCGAGTCGAGCCGAGCTGAGCCGAGCTCCCTATGGGTTTGTCAAAAAACATAATGAACATGTTGAAATTAAATGAATGAATCGATATTTTTTAGCATTGTTGTAGCCCTAAATCTATTCTTTTTTTAAAATTCTCTTTTTATTGAAAGACTTTACATTTTTTCAAACATTGAAAAATCAGACTAATACACAAACTCTACACATCCAGAGAATGAGTGTAAAAAAAAACCAAAAAAACATTTACAGCAGCTCATCATTGTCTTGGCATACACGATCTCAAAGTAAAGAATCAATGCATAAATAAAGATAAATAACACACAAAAACATATTTCCTTCAGAAGATTTTGGGTTCATATTCATGCAGTCATCTCAGTAAAATCAGATCTCAAAGGCTTCATGTATCTCACCCATCCCTCCCAGAGTTGCACAAAAAATCTATCTTCAAATTTACAGTGAAGGTTATTCTTTCCATCCTATAAATTCCCATGGTTATGTCTGTCCTATTATTTATTGCCGGTTCTTCTTGTGTCATCCATCAGTTAGTTATTGCTTTTTTTCCTGCAGCTAGTAATATGCTTATTAAGTATTTATATTTTTGACCTCTGGAGAAATGTATCCCAAATACATGCTTTTGAAATCAAAGGGTAAATAGGTATTAAGAATGATTTCTATGGCTTTATGTATTTCTTTCCAATAACGGTTAATTTTTGGGCATTCCCAAAATAGCCCTAAATCTATTCTAACATCGTCCATCTGCAAAAATGTGCATACACTTTGGTTAATATAATGACAAAATCATGGTTTGTTATATCAACCAAGGTGTATGTCAGTGCTTTCTTTCTTTCTTTCTTTCTTTCTTTCTTTCTTTTTTCTTTTGCCAAATTCAACACGACATAGGCCTACTTGTTTTTCATTTATTTGTAGTTTGTTTCAAAGCCTATTAACATACATTACACAATGTTACATTAAAAAGAGTAAAAATCTTGAATATTTTCTTTATTATAGTTGAATCATCTCACAAATGCACCAAACTTTCTATTACTGTAATGGAAATGTGAAGTTTAATAACAAACTAATCACAAATAGGCTACTGCAGAACAGCCTCCTCATGGTAAAATGGATTCAGATATTTATTTTCATGGCTCCAGACAGATTTCTTTCTTCTTTTTCGAGTCCAAAATGGCTCTTTAGATTGTAAAGCTTGCCGACCCCTGGTTTAGAATCTCACAGTCTAGTTGAAAAAGGTGTTTCCATCTCCCACTGAGCACAATCATTGATTTATGAATAGGGCAAAACCTCAAACTGGTGTAAAATATTATAGATTTTTTTTCCTGTTGGGTTTCTGTAAATTGGCTTAGAGTCTGTTTTTGACCAACTCTATATATAAAGTGTCATAAGATAACTTTTTTGTTGTGATCTGGTGCTATAGAAATAAAATTTGATTGAGTGATTTGATTGGTTTTCCCCTGTAAATCACTTTGGAAAAAAGTGTCTGCCAAATGCATAAACATAAAAAAACATATAATACAGTGATGGCAACACAGCTAATGATCCTTTAAAATACCTAACACCACCATACTGACTGCTGTCTCCTGTAAGGCATTGACCAGGGGTAAATGTCTCACACACAAACACAGTATTTGTACCAATAGCTTTGAAAACTGGGCTGGAATCATGGTTTGAATATGTCTGATATATTAACTTAAATTCAGCTTGTAGAAAATATTGAATCGGAAACTATGCACAAAGCCTGGCTTTAATACTGGCTTACCAGACTGTGAGGGACCTTTCAGTGTGTGTTTGTGAAACACTGCCCTGGTAGCTAAAGGGATTAGTGAACCATTTCTTAGAAGCCGACAACAATAGGTTCTGTGACTCAGACTGTACTCAGGCTGCTCTGTTCTACTGGGGACAAAAAACATTTTACAAGATAGAAAGTGTTGGCACAGACTAACTGACATGTTATTCAATCCTTTGTGTTCTTCTGCCGCCAAGACCTTATCAAAACATCCACAGTCTGTTTTGTCAGGACCTGCAGGAGAACATTTAGTCTTTTTCAGGTCGCTCGGTGGACTTACCTTCCCCTTGTCGTCTGGAAGGCCCATGTAGGTGGTCCAGATCTGGAAGCCGTATTTGAGCTCAGGAAAATGCACTTCTTGGACCTTCACCCCGAGGTCTGCCTCCAGACGCTGCACCACCTGGAACACAACACCAGCCCTTTATGTTTATGTTTATGCATTTGGCCGACGCTTTTTTCCAAAGCGACTTACAGGGGAAAACCAATTAAATCACTCAAACAATCAGATTTATTTATATAGCGCCAGATCACAAAAAACTTATCTCATGACACTTTATATATAGAGTTGGTCAAAACCAGACTCTAAGCCAATTTACAGAAACCCAACAGAATCTTCTAGTGTCCTGTTCTAGAATCCTTTAGTGTTGTGTAAGTTACTTCCAAACTGTAATCCATTACACCAGTGTTTTTCATCACATGGGGTCGCCTGGAATTCAAATAGGGTCGCCTGAAATTCCTAATAATTGATAATTAAAAAAAAAAAAAACACTTACAAATAAAAAATATATGGTGAGTTGACCGAGATAATCCCAATCTATAACAGACATGACAAACTGTGAAGCTGAAACTGAAGCGCTGTGGTTCTGTTTATCTGTCAAATGTTCATTGTGGTCGGTTTCAGATGCTGCAGCTCTTTCATAATTCATAGTTTGAGTTCTTGTTTGTTCAGTATTAATTGTCAGCCTTGTAAATCCAAGCTGGACTGACTGTACATATCCTGACCAAGGAAAATCAAATTCTCACTTTGTGCAGTAATCTACACCTGGATTTTCTGCCTCCATCCATAATAATATATATTATATAGACTAAATGTCATCTAAAATTAACATTTATTTGCAACATAGTATAGCAAACTATTACATGATCAAAACAAATTAATTTTAGCCAAAAAAAAAAAAGTCTCCGGTTTGAATGACTGGGGTCGCCAGTAATTTGTGATGTTAAAATAGGGTCATGAGCCAAAAAGGTTGAGAACCACTGGATTACAGATTACTTGTTACTGTTATTTAAAAGTAATTCCTTACCTTATAATATTACTGTATCAGAATTGTAATGCTTTACATGACCCCTGTATTACTTTTGAGTTCCTTACAGACTCTCGTCATAAATGGCGCATGCGCAGTAGGTAATCCATGTGTTAGTCCAATGTGAAAAAAGCAAAGTACAGTGTCTCAGAAGGATTCCACAGACCTGCTTCTGGATCTGCATCAGGTCTTTGTTGACCGGGTATGTCATCATAGACCCTCCGTCATGAGGGATGGTGAAGAACCGCAGCTTTTTGAGGTCGACCTTTGTGTTTAAGGACAGCCTGAGAACAGCAAAGTGGACAAAGGCAGCGTTAAATCAGAGTCATGTAAAAAGACTGGAAGTTCAACACATCCACAGTCCTTCAAGTAGTTTAATATGAACAGGAACATGCAACGTCATACTGCATTTCACCAAATTTAACAACTGTTTTATATCAGTTGGAATTATTGTTTTATTGCATTTACCCTCTCCGTTGTTTTCATCAGCATCGTTTACGTAGCAATTAAGTTATTCTTTTAGCTATTAGAATTCATTATATACACTTAAATGTATATCATATGGTGCATCAGTAAACAAAATACACATAATGTATGTGCAAGTACAGCATATTAGAAAAATATAAGTAAACATAAATCCAAATAAAAGACAAAAATGAGAAATCCTGACATGTATTCATTTTATTGTGCAATCTGGGAAGTCCTTTTTAGTCTTCATTATTGTGTTGTTTTTCAATCCTTTGTGTAATGTAACAGGTAAAACTTAATGCGACTCTTACACAAACACAAGTTTTGTTCTATTTTTTAATCTTTCTTTTGTATGAATTCATCTCCAATATGTTCATTTGATATTACTCAAATGTAATGGCTACAAGAGTCCATCAGCTAATTGTTTTTCTCTGTATGTAAATGTAAATTTAGTAAAAAAGAAAGAAAAAAGTGCCAGACTGTAGAAGTTCTATCATTAGATTGATTAATTAATCTATTGGTTGAGTGGTCTCTGAACAGAGGAGACTGTAAAAGTATTCAAATGTGAATATTTTGTATTTCATTATGTTATATCACATGTCCTTTTGAATGTCTGTTTTCTAGAGTCTGAGCCAGTCTTTCTAAGTAGTTTTATCTAATCTGTCTACTGTGCATTACTGTTTTGGGTGGTTTTGCTCTAGGTCACCTGTTTCTCTTGTGTGTTGGGTTGTTTCTAAGGACCTTTCTCAACCCTATCCACTGACGTAAACTTGTGCAAGAACAGTGCGAACACCCTTGGCCTGACTTTTGGTCTCTGGATAGTGGTTAAAATGCTTTGAATTTATTCACCATGGTTTTCCTCATTCATTATCCAAAAAAAAGCATGTTATTTACATTTCGAAATGAAAGATTTGCATTTAGTTCCATGACAGCCTCACATTTCCCTTTCGAAGACCATTCGCTGAAGCCAAGGCCATTTCCACCTGATAATTGTCATATTTGCATAAACACTGGAAGTACACCACCTACCCAAATGCTATGACATATGTTTTAGGACATATTTTGCTGCCTGCTCATATCTACATGCAAAGAGATTCTCCCAAGTAACCTATGGTCCATACTGCCTCCACTATGACAGGAAGTTATTTAACCCATAAGAACCCAGTGAGACTTTTGTGTCAGTTCCAAAATGAATTTTTCTCTCTATTTAACCTTTAATAAGTGATTTATCACCATTTATTATAATATTATCCTCTAAATTTAGCATTTTTTAGTGTAAATCATCTATTTTCCGATGTTTAATTGACTGATCATGAAGATGTTCATAAAAACTCAGAGTAAAGTCAACAGTTATTGTATCAAAACAGAAAAAACTGAAAATCTATCATTAACTGAACATAAACCCAGTGTTTCCATCCACTGTCACTGATCCAACTCCATGGGTTTTACTGGTGAATCAATGTTATAGAAGATGACGGTGTTTCCATGGTAACTATGGATCAGGGATGACCAATGACTCATAACAATCCAGTTCTGTCAACAAGTGGATTTTGATTATCTTAAATAATCAAATAAACACATAACATAGAAACTTTAACCCTTTTCACTGTTGTGGCGGTTCCCAAAGGAATTTTTCTCTGTTGTACCTTTTTTAACTGATTTATCACCTATTTTTCCCATCCTATTTTGCATTTTTTTGGTGTAAATCATGTATTTTCCTATATTTAATTCACAGATCACGTAGATGTCCATGAAAACTCAGAGTAAATTCAGTTAAATGTATCAAAACAGAGAAAAATTAAGAAAAAGTTACTTTTTCAGCAAAGATATTGCTAAATGAATATAAAAAAAAGTCTGTCCATCCACTGTCATTGATCCAACTCCATGGGTTTTACTGGTGAATCAACGTTGTTGAAGATGATGGTGTTTCCATGGTAACTACGGAGCCTCTGAACGTCCAAATGGGTCATATCTGATGACCATGAAAAGACGACAAACTGTATTTTACACCAGTTATTTACATGTATTGATAGGATTAGTGGATGAACAGTTTCGATCAGTCGATGCTTTTGGTCGACGGTGGACGTTTGGGTCTTTATGGGTTAAACTAACGTGGTGTTGGAAACAGATCTGGACAGCACTAGCAGAGCTCTTACATGTTAACTTTGGGTCCTGCCATGATCTTGAGCATGGGCAGAAGGTCCTCAGCGTAACGGCACATGGGTCCAGTGCTGACGTACTCCTCCTGTCGGCCAGAGTAAGGAGGGTACTGGTTTTCATTAGACACGATACCTGCAGAAGCACATCACACACACACTGACTTTACACTGCTGTGTGTGAACAGAATGGAGCTGCGACACTGAACCGGTCCTACCTGGAGTGGTTTTATGACCAAAGACACCGCAGAAGAAACAGGGCATGCGGATACTGCCACCGATGTCTGCGCCGATGCCGATCACTGCCCCCGCTCCTCCCAGAATACTGCCCTCTCCTCCTGAGACAGGACAGGACATAGAGGACAAACAGCTCAGCATCCTGTCCTATGTCTGAGCACATGATCCTCAACTGTCACCATAGAGCAGGGGTCTCAAACTCATTTTCTTTCAGGGGCCACATTCAGCCCGATTTAATTTCAAGTGGGCCAGACCAATAAAATATTTGCATAATAACCTATAAATAACGACAACTCCAATTTTTTTGTCCTTCTTTTAGTACAAAAAACCCCATTAAATTATGAAAATACTTATTTTTATAAATTATCAAAACAAAAAAGATGTGAATAACTAGGGCTGTGTATCGGCAAGAATCTGGTGATTCGATACAAATCACAATACTAGGATTACGATACGATATGTCACAATATATCATGATACTGTTAAAAAGGCAATTTTTTGTTTGTTTCTTTTTTTAAAATGATTATTTCCTTGTCAGCCCTGCGATGAACTGGCGACTTGTCCAGGGTGTACCCCGCCTTCGCCCCTATGTAGCTGGGATAGGCTCTAAGCGACCCCCGTGACCCTAGTGAGGATAAAATGGGTTCAGGTAATGAATGAATAAATCCTTGAAGAACTGAATTACAGCAGAAATCTGCACAAATACTAAACACATTTTTATTTGATCCCAACAGGATCTAATGTCATATCATAAGATGTTCCTGAATTAAAACTTAAATGATGTTTTACAGACATTACAGTTTACGATCCTGTTCAAATGTTCATATTCTATTACTTCAGAACTAACACCAGAACATTATTTTAGTTCAATCCTAACAAAGGAACTAACATTATTTAATAAAAGTGTTAAATAATAATAAATAAAATATAAACAAAAAAGAAAAACAAAAATGAACCTCCGCCATATCTGCATTGGAATAAATACCTAAAAATATCAATACAGTACTTTTAAATATCGATACAGTATTGTGAAATGAAATATCGCAATATATTCCAGAACCGATATTTTCTAACACCCCTATGGATAACCTGAAAAAACTGAAATTTCTGAAGAAAAATAAGTCTAATTTTAACAATATTATGCCTCAACTTATCATTTCTACATGTGCATTATGGATCGGATCTACAAAGACACTGTTGTTCGTCCATCAGTCTCGATGACGACCTTGACTTCAGTTGTTGTGGGTCCTGGAGTGGTTTGTTGTCCCTATATTTGCCCTGAAGCATCTGCCACAAAGACACTAAACACTGAGTAACAGGCAGAAAATTGTTAAAATTGTGCTTAATTTTCTTTAGACATTTCAGGTTATTCACATTTCTTCAGATTATTCACATTTTATTGTTTCAGGATAGTTTGTAAATGTATTTTCATAATTTAATGTTATTTTTTGCTCTAAAACAAAGACAAAAATTGGAAGTTGTTATCATTTATAGGCATAGTGTAATATTTTTTTCACATCAAACCGAGAAGAAATCTGGAGTCATTATTTTTTGTAGGTTTTTATGCTATTATTTTACTGTAGATCATATTGTGGAACCTGAACTAAAATGAATTTGACAGCCTTGACTGTGGAATTTTTGCATCCCACGGGCCGTATTGGAACCTTTTGGTGGGTCGCATGTTTGAGACCCCTGCCATAGAGACTGTAGGAGCCATTCTTTATGTCTGTTTGTTTTGTGTCTAGTTAACTGTGGATTTCCGGTTTGAGTTAGGGGAGGGTGAACGGAAATCTATTTAGGGGGCCGGTAACTAGGTCACAGGGAAGGGACAGGGAGATCGTAGGGTTTTTTCCGCTATCAGTTAGAAGTCAGCATCATTCAGTGGTCATGTTGTCGTGTAATCTTCATGAGACATTGGCGTGACCATCTAAGAATGTTTAATAAAAGTGGGAAGCTCACTGAAGGATTCTGTCTGGACATTAATTGCTTCGAAGCACATCAAAAACGAGGTCTCCACCCGCACCCAGCAGTGACTGGTCCGTCCCCATAGAGGCTTTTTTGGAGCCGTCAGAATATTTGGGTCAACATCACTAAACAGTGCATTTCAGACTTCAAACTGTCCAAAAAAACATATGATTTTCCACTTAACTTTAAGTTCAATGTGTTAAGTCGACTGTAGGCTGTTAGAAATGCATGTTAGTCAAACTCAGAGATAAAGTACAAGCAGACCACAAAATATAAAACAAACATGTCCACCCTGTCACTGATGAATACATGTAAAAGTAAGTGACAGGGTGGACAATTTTGGCTAAAGTTAGCATTAATGACCACATGTTGGACCTTAAGTTGTCAAAGTAGGTCATCTTTGAAGAGGACTGTGTCATGTTCAACTAATATATTTTACATTTCTGAAAAGTTTTATATTAAATGATATTTAGTGGTAACAGTGTGGACATGCTGAGCCTGACCACATCTAAGTACAAACACAAAATGATGAAAATATAAATGTAAATACAAAATGTTCTCATAGACTATGTTTCCACCTCCAATGAAGACACTCAAAATGATGATGATGTCATCAACCAGATTCTTAAAGGGGTGACAGGGTGGACAGCAATTTCAAGGACAGAATGTTAAATATTATGAAAATAAAACAAATTATCAAAATGACTTGTTTTATTGAAAAGCTTGTTGAGTATAATGACAACATCTAAAAAGTATTTTATTTTTTTCATGTAAACATTTAAACTCACTAAATGTTTTGTCAGCTTTTTAGACTTAATAATAAAAGGTACATTTAGACATATTTCCCCTCAGGATGGACCTAATAATGACCTCAGATAAATGCAAAAAAAATGATAGTCTTGCTCTGAGCCATCCCAAAATTAATGAATTTTTAATCAAATATTGGGGCCAAAAATAAATAAAGACACTGTGTTAAATTTGATGATCCTAATGTTTTTTCTAATCCAGACATGTGGGTTTTTCATGAATCTCAGTCTCATTCCAGGTTTTGTGTGTAACCCATCGTGTCTACTTGTGTTACACGCAGAACCTTTACATTTAAACACAAATAAATTGTGAATGATTTTGCAACAACGGTCATTTTTGTGAAACACTCTGCCTTGCATAATTAGTTCGATTCCCAAAATGTACCTGTGAGGGAATAAAAAGACATTCAAAAAAATTGTAGCACGTAATTTTTGTGTCCTTTTTGCCATGGGGGTAGGAGTACATAAGTTTTTACTTCTTCCTACTCCTTTTCGAGGATGTATAATTTCATTTCAGTTTGTTTTATTACTATTATTATTATTATTATTATTATTATTTATTACTATTATTATTTATTTATTTATTTATTTATTTCTGTGGTTTGTTTGCTTATCAATCATTTATGTTCCAGTATTTATATTTTGTTGGTTGATTTTTTTTTTTTATTTCACTGTCTACATGTTCGAAATAAAGATGTCATTCATTCATTCAAAAATAATATAAAAAATATATAAAAATGTGTTTTATCTGAAAAATAATTTCTTTTATCTCCGTAAACCCAAAGTGCTTCCAAACTTGCTTCATAACATTAATCTACATGTGGTTTGAATATTCAGCCCCATGTCCTGTTTTTCGGACCAGTTTCATAGAAGCACCCACATGTGTAAGTGTTCGCCCATTCCTAATAAAACCTGGGAATTTCATTATTTTGTGATGTGTTCGTGGTGACAGTTAGATCCTACTGGACGACCAAAGATTGACCCAAAACAGTGGAGGCAGTCCAGTATTACCTTTTCTTTAACCCCAGTTTAACCAGTGCGTGCTGACCTGAGCTTCCTCCTGGTATCCTGTCCAGGTCGTATGGGTTTCTGGTGATGCCGTGGAGGTGGTTGTTGGACTCACACCACATACATAGTTCACTGGTGTTGGTGACGCCCAGTGGGATGGCCCCCGCTCTCTTCAGCAGTGCCACTGGTGGAGCGTCCACAGTGGAAACAAATCCTCTCCTAGAGATCAGACCTGTGGCGTTTGGCATCCCTGAAACACACAGAAGAGTTCACATGAGGTGAGGTCACATGACATTACTGATTTACTGTTTTTCATAGGGAGCATCAGGACAAATACAACAATGGTTAACTCCATCAATCAGTAACAGACAATAACTCAGTGGCAGACACAGGTACAGTCATATACAGTCCAGTACAGAGGTCAGAGGTCACCTTTAGTTTTACTGTGTTTGCAGGGTTGAAATGAACACACATTTATTTCTCATTCTCTTTTCTTCAGATACAACCACAAAATACAGGAAATGTGTGCACACCCTTAAAAGACACAAAAAGCTGAAGTAAACAGGTTATAAAGGTTAAAGTACTATTTAGAGTGACCTTTGACCCCAAGACAAGAGGAAGCACAAACAGAAATATCTGATGTGTGGAACGAAACCTGGTGTAAAACATCAGAAAATCAACCAAGTAAATCTCATGTTGTTTGAACATGTTAGGTGTAAAAGGAGGTCACACTAAATACGACCACTTTGGTTTATTTAAAGGGGTCATATTTAACTAAACCCACTTTTTATTAGTCTTTGGTTCATTTATTTGTGTATTTGGACCCGAATAGTTCATAAAGTTTGAATTTGAACCCTCCAGGTGCTGCAAAGCTATCTTTATATTCAGTTTGGCAAAAACCAAGTGAATTTCTACAACCTGTTTTAATTCCATCTTAATTTGTTACGTTTTATAACTAGTTACGTCGCAACTTTTGCACATATAAGGTCAAGACTTCCGATGAACATTTCTCCAAGTACGACATAATTTTTTTGTCAGCACCAGCGGTTGTAGTAAAAACTGAAAATATGTTCAAACTTCAAGTCAATTACCTAAAATCTTCAGTGGCTCATTTACATTTAAAGGGCCAGTGCTCAAAATGACCTTTCTGGTGTCATTACTCAGAAATAGGGTTGGAGATCAACCTGTGGAGTTCAGACCCAAGTATTGCATTTACAGTTTATGTAGACCACAGGGAAATGTTTTAAAATGGATAATTCCATTTAAAAAAAGCAAAATATCACTCCTTTACATTGTTGTTTTTCCCAGACTTCACATATATCCAGATTTTATCTTAATACAGAGACTGAGAAATGCATATGTGTGCTCATTAAAGCTTTACTAAACCAACAAACCCACTGCTGGCCTAGGACTTTTGCACAGTACTGTGTATGTAGTTAAATACTAGATTACTGCAGGTGTGTCAGTTACAATAGTGGTTTACTGCATGACTGAGCTGTGTGCACATTGTGAGTGGGTGTGGGTAGAGGCATGTTATCAGGATTTGACATCTAGACTTTCCAAAGAACACTAACCCTGAGCAAACGTTATTGGAACTGTCACCTATAGGGTAGGATAGGGCTGTAACAGAAGTGTATGAGTAATATTTAAGGAACATCCTCTGTTTTCTGTATGGCTAAAACAAATGCATCCTCAAAAACAGCTAAAAATGCCTCACATATAAGCCTACCCATAATCCTTAAATGGGTCGGTGACGACCTGCTGGATGTTAAAAGGTTTTAACTTGTACGCTGCTGATTCCATGTGTGTCATCATTAGACAGCCTGTGGTCTAACGTGTCTGAGTGGAACTTAGGACATGGAAAAACCTGAAAAACCTCCTCTGGTAGTCTACAGGGAAATGCAGCTCACAGGAATATCCCAAAAAAAAAATATTTATATATATCTATAGGACCAATGTGACTGTATCTCACCAGCATGTTCAGTCAAGAATCAATAACAAGTTGAATGTGTGAGGTTGTCAGGTTCTGTTTTATGTTAGAGTCCTGTGGTTTTGATGCAGGAGATCAATCTTCCAATACAAGTGGGTGGTACTTTGACTGGAGGAGAACTCAACTAATTCAATGAAAGTCCATATATGACTTCTTTCAGTGATCAATAGGAACTATACTGATATCTGTAACCATTTCCATGTTATAGGCCATTCAAATATGCACATTTTTAATATTTCAAACATTTGTCACAAATCCAACATTTCTGAAAACTTTGAACAAACTTTGTAGACATTGTCCCAAAGAAGTTACATACAAGATTTGACATGAATCCGACCAGTAGTTTTGGAGAAGGTTGTTGAAATCTAAACATTGGTGACCTTGAGTTTGACCCTTCAAGGTCACTGAAGGTCAAAGGTCATGGACCCAAATGAAAGTCCAAATATGACTTCCTATCAGTGCGTAATAGTAACGACATTAATATCTGTAACCATTTACATAATATAAACCATTAAAATCTCCCTTGCAAAAGAAATTCCTAATCTCAATGGGACTTCCTGGTTAAATAAAGGTAAAATAGATAAATAAATAAAATATGAACCATTATAAGTTAAGGCACATTTATAATATGTCAAATACGCGTAAAAAAAACCCCGTTAAAAATCCCAAATTTCTCAAAACAACAAATGTTATAGACATTGTCCCAAGGACCCTACATATAAAATTTTAAATGAATCTAACCAGTAGTTTCATCTAAGAATGTGTTTGAAGAAATTGCTAACGATGACGATGCCAAAGACAAAGATGGATCTGTCTCATGTATTTACTGGTGAGTTAACAAACAAAACGGAACCCACCCCAGTAGGACATCTAGGACAGTCCATCTGGCTCCTGCTCATTTTCATTGCTCATTTCCTTGTCTTTTCTAAATTTTGCTCAGATTTCAGATTAATCTAAGGCAAAAATATGCAGGTTTAGGTGCAGCTGATTATACTTTACATGATCCTTGTCTTCCCTTTTCCCTCCTTGTGTCATTAGTGTCTGGTTACCCTGCAGGGAGAAGGACTCTTTGACAGACAGTGGGACTCCCAGTAAAGGTAGCCGGTCCTCCAGAACCTCCTCTCCTCCAGTTTCCTCCTCAATCAGCTTATCCACCTGAGCCGCCTCCTGGAGGGCAGCGGAAAACCTGGACAGGAACACACACTGTTAAACTGGGTCCAGTTACCTTTAGTAAGTGTGTCCCAGTGTTCCCAGTCTGTAACCTGTGACTTTCACACTGGAAGCTCATGTCTGTCCACCGACACAGAGGGTTTTCAACGTTCTGAGGGGACAGTGGTTCTATTCACCCACCAGGAATCTGCATTTAAAGGATGAACTTATTTCAGCCTGTTGCTATAGATTAGAACTGAAAAGATTAATCGATCAATTGACTCGAATCAATTTAAAAAATTATTCAAAATAGTTTTCCTCAATCAAAGCATCATTTCCTTAATTTCAAAGCTGCTAAATACTTTTTCTGCTGTTATGTTTCACACAGACGCTTATTATGACACACATGACGCCAGGCAGAAAATGTCTAAAGCATAAAAGCACTTAAAAATTAAAAAAAAAATTTAATAACATAGTACAGTCAAAAAAACTAAATGTTGCTGCATTAGTTTAATTCATGTTTTGCTGTAGTTGTTAGAGGAACTGATGGAACATACACTGCTCGTCATTCACAAACACTCAAAAGATGCACACACACACATAAACACACACACACACATTGTACATTTTTGTATATTTTAGATTTTTTTATATGTTTTTTTTTTTTCTTTGATACTTTTTGTGGTTGTTATTTGAGCTGATTCTGGAATAAAGGACAACAATTTTTTTTGCCTATTCACAAAATCGTTTAATCTAAGCAAAGAAAATAACTGATAGATTAATCAATTACAAAAGTAATCGATAGTTGCAGCTCCATTATCTAGTAGGGCTGCGCGATTATTCAATTTTAAATTGAAATCGAATTTTTTAATTAGGACAATTTTAAAAAAGGGTATTCATCAAATGGATTTCATCTCTGTTGTGCCTCTGTGCTACCGTAGGCTCCTCCTCTGAACTGTGAGAGCGATCTTTCACAGAATTTCATGTAATGACCACGGACCTTAAATCTGTGATGGCATCGTGGAATCGCTGAAAATTCCGTGATGGGCCACAGAAGTGATACTAATATAACCACGCACAGATCCCCTAGTTCAGATATAACCACATGTGGATCACTCATCTTATCTTGTCCACACACACACGACTGATGCCCTTCACTGACTTACATTAGTAGAACTTCTGTGAGCCCAGCACGGAATTTTCAGCAGTTCCATGATACCATCACAGATTTGAGGTAGACAGCAGTGTGTTGCATTGTGGGCTGCACATGAAAACGACCTGCCGACTTCTGTTGTCTTTTGTACTTTTACCCAAAAATCAAAATTGAAAATTGAGTTTATAGAGGAAAAAATTGGGATTTTATTTTGGCCAAAATGGTGCAGATCTATTATCAAGTATACACTGTTTACAAGTGTGATATGAAAATCTGAATGTGGTTCACTGTGACAGTCAAACGTTACTATCACCTCATATTCACCGTTTTCTGCCACTGGCCAATCAGCAAACAGGACAGCGTTGGCTGATGGCAGTGGTCCATGCCTGTCTGTTGTACGAGTTCCTCTTTTGATTACAGCTCAGCCATGAAATCTGAGCGCAGATGCAGACCAGTTCAACATGTTCTGAAGTAGTGGTTCAAGTGTCTGATTCTGCAGCGCTTCCTTCTGAGAACTGAACTGTGTGCATCACTGACTAATAAGTAACTACAGACATTAAAGATAGTTCATTTAAGTCGCCTTCATTAACATAAACTGGGAGTTTCCCTTTCTAGCAGTTTGTACACTAGTCATTAACATAATGTAATTAGTAACAAAACAACATGGAAACAAAGTAAACAAGCATGAAAAGATCAGAATCATCTGTCAGTCACATATATAAGTCAGTGGTTCTCAAACTTTTTACAGTGGAGTATCCCCTGAAATATACTTTTTTAACCCCAACTCAGCATTTTTGATTGAAAAAAAATTGACAAAATTTGTTCCTGTGCCAAAGGTGTCTGTTTATATTTTCAAAACTTTGTCAACAAACAACATATATTTAACTGTAAAATGTACAAAATAACACATTTTTAAAAGTAAATTTTGTGCAAAATAAAAACTGAAAAGTGCCATCTTTCATTAATAAGAAAAATAAATTGGTCATTAATTAATAAATTAACCTTTCATCAACAAAAAAAATATTATTTAGCTCTCAAATAAACTCATCTTGAAAAATATAGAATAGAAATGTTCTAAAAATGTTACCAAAGCTTAAACAATAAAACTATTATATGAATGTATTTATTGTGTTCTATATTTCAGCATTAATTCTCATTATTTATTTTGTATTCAGTACATTATGACTTATTTAATGTATTTTCCAAGGACCCCTGAGGGTACACGTACCCCACTTTGGGAACTCCTGATATAAGTGATACTTATTTTAACCATTTGTATCTGCTCAGAAATTCATGATTGCTGCATCTTTAAACTCCAACCTATCAGAGATTGAAAGCATCCTTTTAAGAAGACAATAGATTCACTTTAGAAATGAATAATACTTGCATTTGTTAAACATCATTATTCTTTTAGAAGAACATTTCAATTTAACATTTTTTAAAACAAATTCATTCACGGTATTTTTAGGTAAATAAATAAATAAATAAATAAATATTATGTACTATTGCATGAAAGAGAGGGTCTTTAAGGCCAGTCATAGGCAAGTTCAAACTGTTGTCTCTCTATGTGAAATTTGTAAAAAAAACAACAAAAAAAACAATATATACACACCAATACTTCCGTCACTGGAGGAACTTGTCGCCAACAGAAACACAAAGAGAAGTACTAAACAAAGAGGAACGTCTCTTGCCTGTCTTTTATCACAGCGTTCAGCAGAGGGTTGACCTCTTGGATCCTGTCGATGTAAGCCTGCACCACCTCTACACTTGACACCTGAACAAACACAGACACACAGAATAACATGTAACCGAACCCTGCAGTTTGGAATTAACACAATGCATTCCTGCAGGTGACACTACACAGAAGCATTGTCCTACAAAGAGGAGGAGGAGGAGGAGGACAGGTTTTCCCACACATGCATCTTTCACCACCGTATAAGTCACCTTTAATATTGATGAAAGTCTTAGAATTCTTACAATGAAATGACACTAATTGTAATGATTTAACTGTCTTCTGTTCATTTTATGCTTCTACACTTCATTAATACATGTACAGTAGATCTAGTGAAGAAGAAGAAGAAGAGTCATTTATTGGTATTAAACACTGAGACACATATATGTCTTCTCTGCTGTTAGGGTTTGCAAACAAAAATTACACTCTGACATATAGAGACAAACAATCACTCTCACATTCACACCTATGGTCAAATTAGATTAACCAATTAACCTATCAGTGCATGTCTGTGGATGGAGGGAGGAAGCCGGAGTACCCGGAGAGAACCCACGCAGACACGGGGAGAACATGCAAACTCCACTGTTTTTTTTTTTAAGATTATTTCCTGGAAGAATTGAATAACACCAGAAATCTGCACAAATACTAAACACATTTTTATTTGATCACAACAGGATCTAATGCTATATCACAAAATGTTCCTGTGTTCAAACTGAAATCATATTTCACAGACATTACAGTTTAAGATCCTGCTCAAATGGTCATATTCTATTAGTTCAGCACTAATATCAGAACATTATTTTTGTGCAATCTCAACAAAGGAACTAACAAAAATGAACCTCCACAACATCTGCATTTGAATAAATACCTAAAAATATTGATACAGTACTTTTTAATATCGATAAAGTATTGTGAAATGAAAAATCGTGATATATTGGAGAAACGATATTTTCTTACACCCCTAATCACAACCGGACCCCATAATGACCTTCTAAAAAAGGCCAGATCAGCAGCCAATGCCGATCTGTAAATTAGATCGGGACATCCCTAGAAACAACAGAACAACTTGCGTGTCCTCCACTCCTCCTACTGGACTGGAGGTGAACTGCAGTTTTTTTGTTTTTTTTTTTTTTACCATCCCTTCTTATGTCATCAGCCTGATTTTAACACATTTTCCAGACATTTGAGGCGGAAATGCAAACCACACAGATTACCAGGAATTTTACCCAGGTAAATAAATTCCTAGAAATAAAAGTTCCTGTTAATGTTGGTGGAAAGGGGGCTAATTTCAGCAGAACTATCTGTCAAACAAAATCCACACAAAGAACATTCACCTGTTCCTCAAAGCAGCCACACCCTTAGTTGTGCAAGAATGTTGAGTCCTAAAGGGCTCATATTTCTCTAAACCCACTTTTTATTAGTCTTTGGTTCATTTATTTGTGTATTTGGACCCTAATAGTTCATAAAGTTTGAATTTGAACCCTCCAGGTGTTGCAAAGCTATCTTTATATTCATTCTGGCAAAGACTGAGTGGACTTCTACAACCTGTTTTAATTCCTTCTTAATTTGTTACGTTTTATAACTAGTTATGTCACGACATTTGCACATATACGGTCAAGACTTCTGACGAACATTTCTCTTGTCCGTGTGATACTGCTGGCTGCAGAACAAATTGCCCCTCAGGGATAATAAAGTTTACCTTGACCTCTATGTACGACATAATAGTTTATCAGCAGCAGAGGTTGTAAAAACTGAAAATATGTCCAAACTTTGAGTCTATTACCTAAAATGTTCAGTTATTGGTTGAATGGGACAGAGCAGCACAGCCAACAACCTGGAGGGGGCGGGATCATTTGCATTTAAAGGGCCAGTGCTCAAAATGACCTTTCTGGTGTCATTACTCAGAAATAGGGTTGAAGGTGGACCTGTGGAGTTGAATGAATGAAGAATTCAGACCCAAGCAGAGCATTTACAGTTTATGGAGACCACAGGGTAATGTTTGAAAATGCATAATTCCATTAAAAAAAGGAAAATATCCCTCCTTTTATGTCATTTAAACCAGTGACTCATGTAAAATATTCACTGCCATACTGTTCTCATTCAAAGGGATATTAGCTATGGTATATTTTCACATGGGCCACAATGAGAACTGACTCGAGTGGACATTAGATAAACTGTTTTGAAACTTAAATTCAGTTTGATGTTATCACTGTTATCCAAAATGAAGGAAGCTGCAAAAACTGCAAGAAAAGTGGTTATGTAAGGACTGTCATAACAGGCCTATAGATGTATGATGTAGCAAAACATGCAAAAGCTAAGATACATTACAAGCACTGTTGGGGAATAAATATTCACAAATGACAAATTCATTACAAAGGAATTACATTTTAATTACTGCTACATTGCCAACTCCTGAAAATGTGTGAATCAAAAAATGAATGTATTGTTTTGTATGAGGATGTCTATTACGTTTCAGAAACCTCAACAGTTTTAGAAAATAAAAACGTTACTGGTTAGGGCTGTAAGAAAATATTGCTTCTGCAATATATCATGATATTTCATTTCACAACACTGTATCAATATTAAAAAGTACTGTATCTATGTTTTTAGGTATTTATTCAAATGCAGATATTGTGGAGGTCTTTTCAGTTTTTCTTTTGTGTTTGTATTTTATTTATTATTATTTAACACTCTTTTATTAAATAATGTTAGTTCCTTTGTTGGGATTGCACAAAAAATAATGTTCTGATGTCAGTGCTGAACTAATAGAATATGAACATTTGAACAGGATCTGAAACTGTAATGTCTGTAAAACAGAATTTAAGTTTTAACACAGGAACATTTTATGATATAACATATATATAAAAATGTGTTTAGTATTTGTGCATATTTCTGGTGTAATTCAGTTCTTCCAGGAAATAATCTTTTAAAAAATAAATAAAACCAATTTAAAAAATTGCCTTTCAACAGTATCGTGATAGATCATGATAGATCGTATCGTGGTCCTAGTATTGTCATTTGTATCGTATCGCCAGATTCTTGGCAATACACAGTCCTGTTACTGGTATGGATTTAAATATAAATAGGATATGTTTTTTGTTTTTGCTGCAGTCAAATTTTGTTTGTGAGCAACAAATGCTATTTATTAAATTATTATATTATGGTTTATTTTGTTCTTTAAATGTAAAAACTCTAAATAATACATGTTAGACTTAAGAACTACATAGTGTTGAGTGTTGAATTCAGGATTTGACATAGTATTATTATTATTATTATTATTATTATTATTGAAAAAGTAATCAAATGTAATAAACTACATTATTCTCATGAGGTAAATAAAACTGTTATTTAATCCCAGATTATTGGAGCACATCTGCACGTGGCTCTAAAAACTAAATAAATGATAATTGATCAAACTAAACTCTGTTCGGTGGGTTTCCGTCATTAAAAGTGCGTCTTCTACTGTTACTTCAGTGTATTTTCCTGCTGGGGTCAGTTGTAAAGTTGTCGGTGCTCTGTGCAGCGGGGCTCCGCAGCTGCTGTGGCCGACACACACCTCTCTCCTCCGGATCTTCTTGGCCAGCTGCGTGGCGGACAGGGCCAGCAGAGGGTCGGTGATGGGCGGCAGCTTCCTCCCGGACACGCCGCTGCTCGGTGACAGCAGACGGAAGACGGCGAACAGGAGTCCGACCAACGCCTTAAAGAGCCAGACCTGCAGCCGCTGCAGGCAGCCCAGAGCCATGGTGCACCGACGGCCGAGCAGCAAGGAAGGGCAGCCTCCGCTCCGGGTTCACCGGGAATATCCCAGCATGCAGCGGCGGACACATATACACCAGGCACCGCGTCAAGTGGCAACGGTAACCGGGAACAAGACCGGATATGGACTGTTTTATTCCCAAAATAAAAGCATGACTGTCCTACAGCTGTGGCCTTGTTAACACTTTACAGAACAAGCATATTATTTATTTATTTAAAATTATTATTATTATTATTATTATTATTATTATTATTATTATTATTATTAGTAGTAGTAGTAGTAGTAGTATATTTTAATAATTAAATAAATGACTGTCCTACAGCGTTGCCTTATTTAACCCTTTACACTGATTTTATTTATTTATTTATTTATTTATTTATTTATTTATCTAAAATTGTATATTATTTATTAATAGATAGATAGATAGATAGATAGATAGATAGATAGATAGATAGATAGATAGATAGATAGATGACTGTCCTACAGCGGTGTCCTATTCAACCTTTTACAGGGCACTCTTTTTATTTATTTATTTATTTATTTATTTATTTATTTATTTATTATTATTATTATTATTATTATTATTATTATTATTATATTAAATAAATGAATAAATGACTGTCCTACAGCGCAGTCTTATTTAACCCTTTACACTGATTTTATTTATTTAGTTAGTTAGTTAGTAGTAGTATTAGTAGTAGTAGTAGTATTTATTCATTTTTTATTATTATTATTTTATTAAATAAATAAATAAATGACTGTCCTACAGCGCTGTCTTATTTAACCCTTTACACTGATGTTATTTATTTATTTATATAAAATTTAATATTATTTGTTTATTTAATGATAGATAGATAGATAGATAGATAGATAGATAGATAGATAGATAGATAGATAGATAGATAGATAGATAGATAGATAGATAAATAGATAGATAGATAGATAGATAGATAGATAGATAGATAGATAGATAGATAGATAGATAGATAGATGACTTTCCTACAGCGATGTCCTATCCAGTCCTTTACAGGGCACTCTTTCTATTTATTTATTTATTTATGTATTTATTTATTTATTTAGTAGTAGTAGTAGTTAATTTTTTTGTTGTTATTATTTTATTAAATAAATAAATAAATGACTGTCCTACAGCGGTGTCTTATTTAACCATTTACAGGGCACTCTTTTTATTTATTTATTTAGTAGTAGTAGTAGTAGTAGTAGTAGTAGTAGTATTTAATTATTTTTTAATTATTTAAATAAATACATACATACATACATAAATGACTGTCCTACAGCGGTGTCTCACTTAACCATTTACAGGGCACTTGTAGAAATACTCTGAAAACATGGAATGCCTATAAGCACTGTTTTTGTCAGTACAATGCCATAGATACTGATGGAAGAACTGAAGTGATTTTGATTATTATCAAGAAAACCATGGAAAATGGATAGATATCAGCTCTGAAATTAAACTAGTATGAGCTATTTTTGTTGTTATTATATTTGTCCAAACAAATGTACTTTTAGTTGTACCAGGCATTAAAATAAACAAGAAACTGAAGAAAATAAGGCTGGTCTAATGACTTTTTTCCGCGACTGTGTTTTATTCCAACTTTATTTGCAACAATGTATTTCCATTTGAAATAATTCAGTGTTCAAATATCCAACTTTTAGTTTGAAAGTCATGACTAGTACATCCTATACAAGTGTTGTGTGCCTGACAGTGACCGCCTTATGCTTCCTGGGTGATCCAAGGTGAAGTTCAGCCTATAGGTTTAACATATGAGTGGTTACATAAATAAAGCTGTTGTTCTGTTACTGGGTGAGAAGTATTTGACAGGGAGATTAGAGATAACACTGATTTTGCAACAACTGGTTAAGAAAAATGTAACTCCACGTACTACAGACTCTTCATTCATTTAAAGACCTACAGGCTTTTTATGGGATTAACATAAGATTAAAGGTACAGATTTAGACATTTTACTATTAATACTCACATACTGTAGTTTAATTCAAGTAACATTTTTAATGTTACTTTAGGCAAGGCAAATGTATTTGTATAGTACAATTCATACACAGGGCAATTCACAGTGCTTTACAAAAATGGAAAAGAGGTTAGAAACACACAATTACACTTAAAACATAATCAATAAAACATAGATAATAATTAAAATAAAGTAAAAGAGAAGAGGTCGGACAGAACCCTTTCAGTTGTTCTATGCACAGGTGAACAGAACCCTTTCCATTGTCACAGTAGAGGCCTGTCTCACTGCTCCAGAGGTTAGCCATTAGAACTGAAACGCAGCTTCACCCTGTTTAGTCCTGACTCTGAGTACCAGCAAAAGACCAGCCCCTGAGGTTCTCAGGGTCTGAGGTGGTTCATATGGGACCAACATGTCCCAGATGTACTTTGGTGCTAGACCATGGACAGACTTATAGACCAGCAGAGCTGTTTGAAAGTCACATCTGTCAACATAGTTCTGTATTTCTTCATATTACTACATTAATATTGAGCATGTTAAGAGATATATTATTTTTAAGTAACTCACAATTGTCCCAAGGCATTTTTTAAGGCCACAGACCAAAGCTAATGACAAAACACAAATAATTCCACCTGAAATTTCAGTATTTAATTTATGATTGTTAAAGATACTCTGATGATTTGAATTTTAAAATTAGCTGTTTTTATATATGTGTGTGTGTGTGTGTGTGTGTGAGTGTATATATATATATATATATATATATATATATATATATATATATATATATATATATATATATATATATATACACACACACACACACACACACACACACACATATATATATATATATATATATATATATATATATATATATATATATATATATATATATATATACACCTATATATGTATATTTATACGAGGGCTGTTCAATAAGTTCATGGCCTCACCCAGAAATACTGGTTGTTATAATACAGGATGTTACATTCTTTCATGATGGGATAGTGATGCTTGAACATCGATGGACCAAGTGCATTGCTTTAAATGGAGATTATGTTGAAAAATAAAATATAAATGATCAGTCTGTGTTGTTCTGTTCTGGGTGAGGCCATGAACTTACTGAACGGCCCTCGTATATATATATATATATATATATATATATATATATATATATATATATATATATATATATATATATGTATAAACTTTTGTTTTTAATCTTTTTCAGGTAGTGTTTATTATTAAAATCTCCAATTTTGTCTCACATACATGCACAAATATGTACAGAGTTGTGTTACAGAATTGTACGGAAGCCGAGAACGGCCATGGCTTAACACATCATTTTATTATCATTATCTCGTGATAACAACTTAATTAATTCGTTATCACGAGATAACAAAGTTCGTCATCTCGTGATAACGAATTAATTTATTTTGTTATTTCATAGTACAAGATGCTAACAGGCCCCACTTCCTCCTCATCTGTGCCTTCAACAGCTGTTGCTGACATGTGCTGTACAGAGCAGAACACACATTCAACAATTTATTGGAAGTTACAGTAAATACAAGTTCCGTTAGTTTGTTTACTGCATGTTTAAGGTTCAAGGGGTAATATGTGAGTCTGAACAGATGAGAGTTTGACCAAGTTACCAGCTAACATCTATCTGGTTGCTTCAGCTAACGTAGTGTTAGCTACTTGCTCTTGCTCCAGTAATGCTCATGGACACTTTACTGTCAGAATCGCAAACTTCATGTTAATGTTATCGATGTGTTAATGTGTTGTAGTTACAAGACGAGACCAGTAGGCAGAGCTCTATGCTAATGTTCAGGCCAAGAGTCAGGTCTCTTCTCAGTCATAAAGAAATGTGGGAAGAAGAAAGACGAGTCCTTTTATCTATTCATTATTATTCTCCTGTTTCAGGTATGATAACATTAAAAAAATGATAGACAACAACCTCAAGTAATACATATAGAAGTTTAAGCAATTGCAAACTAATTCTTACGAATTGTAAAGTGTTGTTTGGTCTATACAGTTTATTACAGAAACAGCTTGTTAGCTAGTTAGCATCCTATCGCTATGTTTATTAAACTGAATTAGCTTCGCTAGCAAAGTTAGCATCCTAGTGCTTATGTGTTAAATAGGAGTTGTATCGTCGTATGTGTTGGACCTGATTTTGCCGTGTCATGCATGGTCATTTATTTGTTAAACATATATTCATGTCCATGTTGTACAATGTAACTGTGACATAATTTCAGTCATAAAGAAACGTGGGAAGAAGAAAGACGTGTCCTTGCATCTATTCATTATTATTCCTCTGTCTCAGGGCATTGACACACTGGCTTATGTAGGCTAGCTTAAATTTAGCAGGATGTGCTGTGTAATGTTTAATCAAATGTTTATTTATTCCCCTAATAGTGCTTTGTGTCCTATGTGTCATATGTACGTTATGCTTAGTGGTGCAGTACAGTGCGTTACAATCATCAACTCAAAAGCCAATGTGGCTATTAAAAACACTGGAACTATGACAAGCCTTTTGTATTTACTGCTAATGAAGGGCCAGCAGTCAAAAGGTGAACAACTTTTTGCAGCTGGTCACAAGTATGACTACATTAACTAGTCTTTTTTTTTTTTTTTTTTTTTTTTTTTTTTAATTTTACAGATCACCACGGACCAGTTTCTGTCAGGCTTGATGATCTGATGATACATGGCCTCTGAAGCTACAAGATCTCCCACATAAATGAATGAGAAGCCTTTCATCTTTACGGCCCTCTGCCACTTTAAGCAGGTTACCTGCAGCTAGTGTTTCACATTTTGAAAAATTTTCTCTTCTTTTTCTGTTAATGCCAGTAACATATTTATTCTTCTCACATATTATGCAGCCAACTTGGAGTAGATGTGACACAATCCTCAGCAGACAGGAACCTTCCAAGGCTGAGCGCAGAATCCTAAACTTTCAGGCACTATCAGTGATGGACGGTGAATGGGACTCAAGTGTCAGTTGGTCATCCCCTACATAATGTAATAGTAATACAGGTATGAGGTACAGCGGAGGAATGTCTGCATTAAAGATAACTTTGAGGAAGCTCAAACACCGTGTTTTTGTTGAGATGCAGATTAGCTCCTTAATGTTTAATAACACAAAAAAGATTTACATTCTTATGGTGCAGATGTCTTTTAAGACAATTTGTCGAATATTGTTCTTATACATTGCTCTGCCATAGTACACTGTATCTGGATAAAGTTCAACAAATACTGCAATGTGGTGTGTAGCTGCCTTATTTTAGGCATGTGTACCTTGTCATATTTACCTTATTCCAATATTCAGTTACAGTAGTTGCTTCATTCTGACCTCTAGATTATTTCACAGATTAGATGGCTTGCTGTGCTCACCAGGCTGCTGGCCACTAACATTTTATGATTGGCAGCTTGTGAGTAAAGAGTCTTAATCCATGAAGTCTTAGGCTACTCCTAAGTGTGTTCCACAGACATCCCACCTGTACAGACATTTGGCAGACTTGACAGAGAGGTATGTGGTGTTCCCCTTGTGTATAATTGTCAATTGCACTCTGAAATGTATTTATTATTTTAATGCCTTGAGTTTTTTGTAAATACTGATGTATGTAGTACCTTGCCATGTCCTGCTGTCTCTATGAGAAATTGTATTTTTGCAATAATAATAATAATAATAATACAAAAAAAATTACCAGTGGTGTTGATGAAAACTTGCATGTTGAGTGATTGCTGTGGGTGCTTTCATTAAGCATGTTGTGTAGGTTACAATGCATTGATTGAGAGGGGCACACGAGTTATTCATCAAACAAGATATAATTTATTTGAATAGTCTGTGAAGTCAAAAACCATACAACATACATGCATATGTACACACATACATACATACACATGTATACATATATATACGTAGTGTACATACATACACACATACATGTGTATGTCATTTGTGTTAGGTTCTCAGGACGCCCCTTTCCCTCAAGCCTGACAGAAACTGGTCCATGGTGATCTGCAAAAAAAAAAAAGTTAATGTTTTCATACTTGTTAGCAGCTGCAAAAAAGTTGTTCACCTTTTGACTGCTGGCTCTTCATTAGCAGTAAATACAAAAGGGTTGTCATAGTTCCAGTGTTTTTAATAGCCACATTGGCTTTTGAGTTGATGATTGTAACGCACTGTACTGCACCACTAAGCATAACGTACATATGACACACAGGACACAAAGCACCGTTAGGGGAATAAATAAACATTTGATTAAATGTTACTCAACACATCCTGCTAAATTAACGTTAGCCTGCATAAGCCAGTGTAGAAAAGCCTGACTGGTGTCTGTCGGCTCGATAACATTAACATGAAGTTAGGTTGTCATTCTGACAGTAAAGTGTCCATGAGCATTACTGGAGCAAGAGCAAGTAGCTAACACTATGTCAGCTGAAGCAACCAGATAGATGTTAGTTGGTAACTTGGTTAAACTCTCCTCTGTTCAGACTCACATATTACCCCTTGAACCTTAAACACACAGCTAACACACTAACAGAACTTGTATTTACTGTAACTTCCTGGTAACTTGTTGAATGTGTGTTCTGCTCTGTACAGCACATGTCAGCAACAGCTGTTGAAGGCACAGATGAGGAGGAAGTGGGGCCTGTTAGCATCTTGTACTATGAAATAACAAAATAAATTAATTCGTTGTCACAAGGTAACGAACTTTGTTATCTCGTGATAACGAATTAATTAAGTTGTTATCACGAGACAATGATAATAAAATGATGTGTTAAGCCATGGCCGTTCTCGGCTTCTGTAGAATTGTGCAGAAACCTTAGGCTTGTTTTTACACAGTGGTAATGACCATAATATCTATTTCTCAGACTCTTTATTAAAATACACAAAAAATAGACAGCATTAAAAAAAAAAAAGGTCACAAAAAATATAAACTTTAACAGTATTTAGTGTTATCTCTGTTCTCATGACAAAAAGGAACCCAAACAATGAGAAACGTTGGACGTGTGTGGAATTAAATCTGGTTTGAAACATTAGAAGATTAGTTCAGTAATGTTATAATGTCTGTGCAGCAGAGTTCAGTAAAGTACAAAGTACAAAGGAAGGTTCAGAAATACGGGATACTTCAGTTTTTTTCCTCAAATTTACGTGTTTAATACTGTTCTACATGCTCTGATCTATCTATCTATCTATCTATCTATCTATCTATCTATCTATCTATCTATCTATCTATCTATCTATCTATCTATCTATCTATCTATCTATCTATCTATCTATCTATCTATCTATCTATCTATCTATCTATCTATCTACCTACCTACCTACCTACCTACCTACCTACCTACCTACCTACCTACCTACCTACCTACCTAATCTAAAGTTTTACGGTATGTTTTTAACAGTACATGGTGTTTAACAGTAGAGGGCAGCATGGTTGAACTCTTCCATAAATCCTCCATAGACCACCCCTGCATTGCAGGTCAGTGGGTTGGAGGAGGATCCACTGTCAGTGTGTTTGTGCTTCATGCACCATCAGGAGAAAGAAAATGAGGTTACACACTAGCAGTTGTATAAATTGCCTGTATTTATCCATTCTGGGGTAGATATTTAAAGATCCAGTTGCTCAACACAATTAAAGACAGGCAATAAAGATTATCTTGTATAAAGTGATTGTGATACACAGCAAATCAATATAAAATATTTCACTTTGAACTGCACACTCCTGTACATATCATGAATAAATCCCATTAGTTAATTAATTACTTTTAATCCTTATATTTATTTCATTATGCATTATTATGCTCCTGTTCAAGTCCTGGTAAATAAAACCCCTCAAAGATCTTAAATATCTGCACGTTAAAGAGTTTAAACATTACGTTGCAGTCTGTTGTACTGGGGGTTGGTTGTATATTTACGTTTACTAATTCTTCTTCTAAGGTAATTAAATTAGTGTTGGACACTGTTGCAGTTGCAGGAAACTGTAAACATGTCCTGATCATATGGAATTTTTTTTAATTGTTTGTAAAACATTATGGACATCATCTGTAAGCCTTTATTTTTATTTTATCCATCCCTTTGGTGAAATGTAGTAATTCAGAAGATATAACAATAGATTAACGTAAATGCACAACTCATTTATTATAATATGCAACAAATCAGGTAAAATCAGAATAAAATACATAATTACATGAAGCATGACAATGAACTATCCTCCTGAGACCCAGTAGGGAAAAGTTTGGGCTTTTTTTTACATGAAATAATTGGCTTGATTTGCATTATGCAAGAGTTCTTTCAGATACATTTATTCATTTTTATGGAATGTCCATGGCAGCTGACTGACTTTTCTTTTTTTTTTTTTTTTTGGAAGTAAAACTATGAAACCTTTGTCTCCTACAGAGGAAATAAATGTTAAAAAAAAAAAAAAAAAAACTCTATTTCCCCATTCTTGATATTTGGCACATTTTGATGTATCATGTGAATGTGTTGCTCAACATTGTAGGACAAAGAAGAAAAATAAATGTTTTAACCCTTTGATGCATGAATTATGAAATCCTTGGTCAACATTTTTTTTCCTGAGTTCCTATTCCTCTTTAGACATGAAAAAAACAATGTGATTGAAATCTTTTTTCAACCTGTTTTTTTTATGGAGCTATAAAAAATGTTCACTCAGCTGGACACCATGTGTTTGATTTTTGAAGAAAAGAGACATGTATTTAAAATGCAATATCAGACAGTGATCTATTACGGAAGAGGATTAGGGCCACTGGGGAAAAAAAACTAAGGTGCAATATTTTTTATTATCATTATTCTGAGATTAAAGTAAGAATTCTGAGGAAAAAAAACTCTGAATTCTGACCTTTTTCTCAGAATAAGAATAATTTAAAAAAAGAAAAATTGGACTTTTTTTTTTTTTTCCAGTTGCCCTAATCTCTTCCGTAATCTACTATGTGAAAACTAAGAAACAATTTTTTAAATGCGGCTAATCTGACGTTTTCTCACATTTTAGCATACTCTAATAGTAGTTATTACTCACTTCATAGAGATATTAAAAAAAAAACTTTTTGTTTAAGAAAATTGTTAATCACAGTCTAATAACATATAGAAAATGATTTACTCTCAAACATATTACTGCAGATCAGGTTCATCTAAAACAGCAAAGTTACAGTAATGGTAGGAATTGCAGTGTATGAGATGATTTTAAATTTTTTTTATTTTGTTCATCTTATTTCAAATATGCAACAAAAAGTAATCTTACTTAGAAAACTACCTTAGAAATAAACAGTAAGAAATCATGGAAAAAAAAGAAACAAAAACAAAACTTATACATATACATGAAGCAAAGTATGACTTCATTTGCAAAAGGCGTGGGAGGAAGTATCATTTATTTAATCCCACCCCTTCTCCACACAACAGTCTATCCTTTAGCTTCCTATCAGCCGAATAAATGAAAAATCAATTCCCTTGGATCTCTTGTAAGTTATGATGCTCAAGCGTCCACTGTGTTGTCCGATATGGAACTAAAACAACCAAACCCATGAATATAGAAGAGAACATCTGCAGAATAACTGTCCACTGTAGTGAACTGCTGTGCATGAAAGGGTTAAATGCAGTATAATAATAAAGTCTGAGATGTTCCAGAGCAGCCAAATGTACCTTCTCCTCTTCCTCTTCCAGTAAACACACTTCCACCCAAATGGATTCAGTACTTCATCCAGATATTTCATTTTGTTAATGAGCTCTGCATAGAATCCCCCCCCACCCCCGTCTGCACTCTTCTGTGAGCCGACACTAATTTACTTAACTGCTCCCTGTGGACAAAGACACACTTCAGTCTTATCCACTTGTGCTGCACCTTCCCTTGGCCCCAGGAGAGCGGTGCAGGTCACATGTGTCCCCTGGGGCCACACGGCAGCGTTTCAGCCTGGGTGTGTCACATTCACCCTTTTCACCTATTCACTTTGGGGCTGAAGACGAGCTGAGTGATGGATATTGATAGACATTGTCCCCTCGCAGAACAATAAATCTTGCTCAGATTTACTCCATTCAATGCCGCTGACTCAGCTCTGTGGTATTTTTTGTGTTGCCTTTATGCCAGTTTTCTTTCTGTATCTCAAAGGGTCATCAAAATGATAAAAAAAAAAAGCGTTGCGGTAAAGAGTGTCATTTTGCAACAGTGAGAATATAGTGTAATACAGTTTAATATGATGTGATGTCCTATATGTTTTTCTACACAACTCTGTACGGTGACTTTGAGTGTCCTGAAAAGCGTCTATAAATACAGTTTATTATTATTATTATTATTATTATTATTATTATTATTATTATTATTATTATTATTATTATTATTATTATTATTATTATTATTTGATCCCTTGTTCCCACTTGGTCCCACACATCAGAACAATGCTATACTGCTAACTTTTGGTGATTTGTTTTCTTATTTCATTCAGTTTTGTTAATTTTGTTGCTCATTTTCATACTTTTTTCAATATCCTACATTGAATATTATCATTCAGTGTTGTAAATTAAAATGACCCAGTTACATATACTTTCTTGTTAAGCCTTTGTATTCCTCATAACCCATAAATATTCCCAAATTGTTATTTTTTTCTCTATTTTAACCATTCTTAAGTGATTTATCACCATTTATTATGATATTATCCTCTGTATTTTATGCTTTTTTTTAGTTAAAATTATGCATTTTCCTATATTTAATTCACTGATCATGTAGATTTTCATAAAAGCTCAGAGTAAATTCAATGCTTATTATATCAAAACAATGAAAACTGAAAAGAAAATGACTTTTTTTCAGTCAAATCTATCATTAACTGAACATAAACCAAGTGTCTCCATCCACTGTCATTGACCCAACTCAAAGGGTTTTACTGGTGAATCAATGTTGTAGAAGACAACGGTGTTTCCATGGTAACTGCTGTACTCTGAACGTCCAAATGGGTCATATCTGATGACCATGAAAAGACGACAAATTGCATTTTACACCAATTATTTACATGGATTAATGGATCAGAAGTTATTAAACATTTTAGATTGGTAGGTGACTTTGGACACCAGTGGCTTTTTGGATTTATTTGGGTTAATTTCATTACTAAACAAGTGGTACCAGGGACAACAAACCCTGCCCCTCGTACGTATCGTAGCTTATTTTGGTATCGATCCAGCTGATGTCATCATGTCTATGCATGTGCTGATGTCGGCATATTTATTGTGTCTATATATGTGGCAAGTTTGAAATAAATTGAAACAAAATTAATGTTTTATAGACAATGTGAAATTTCACCCATTGTAAGTACATGGAAGAAGAAAAAAGGTTTGAAAAATTCATAAAAAATTTGAACTTTGACCTACTGTTCCCAAAATGTAATCAGTTCTATTCTGGGTCACTGGCAGTCTATTAACCCAATTTGGTTTGAATTCAACCAGTAATTTTGCTGCTAGAGTGTTAACAAACAAACAAAGACACAAATGGAACCAAAAACAATACCCCTTACCTGCCTTTCAGGGGCAGAATAATAAATAATTGTAAAACTAGTCTCTTTTTTTCCAGAGCTGTGCAGTAAAATGTATCTAAGAATGCACTGAATGCATTGCACCTACTGTGTTTTGCATGAAAGAGTCATATTAATGTGGATTCTGTACTTCACCCTGCCTGTACCATCAACCACTTCTGTATAAATCCAAAAAAGCTGATGTGAATTACTGAAAAAAAAAAAAAAGTGGTGACATGATGTAGCATTTTCACACATGCACAGAACAAATCAGGGTTCTGGTCCAGTTGGGGAACATGCTACAGTCGACTCCAGCTGCTGAACTAATCATCTCTCTTTAGCTATAATAATCCTGTTATGATATAAGGAAGAATGTTCAACCTTTCTGCAGAATTTTTTAGCTTTTTTTCCCCTGTGCATGCAAAATGTCACAGTGTCAGTAATGAGCTATAGGTAGATGACATATGGCTTCAGTCCCATGACAACAGACACAGGAAAGGAGATGGAAATCAATACAAAAGCGCCCAAAGCCGTGCTCTGTTGTTCACTGTGTGTGTGTTACTGACCCCCATATCATTTTCCCCTGCAGGCCTGAGTTCACAAAGGTTTTAAGGCAGCTGTAAAACATGACAGAGCACATGCTATATACAATGCAAAGACAGCATCTTCAAAGAAAGGGAAGGTAAACTGCAGTTTCATTTGGCATTTGCACTTTTCAACTGCAGCAGGAGCCTGATCCAGTTGTCCAAACACTGTCAGTTGTCTGCTTTCTCTGCTTTTCCCTCTTGTCTCTACACGTCTGGTGGTTTTCAGATCCTCCGTGCGTGTACCTGGGTTTCGCCTTACAGGTAAGGAATGATCTGTTTTTCTCTGTTCGGTCAGATCAGGATGTGTTTGTGTTGTCTTTCACACGTTCTGCATCCTTCAGGGCCATTTATTCAGTGACTTTATATGTCTTCTTTCCGCACAAATAAAAACTGACTGTCTGCTTTGTGTTAATGGGCTCAGAGGTCGGAGGTCAATGCGTTTTATGTTGAAGCATTTGAACAGCTCAAAACATGCACTTCCTCCTTCCTCTTATCCTGTTTTCCTTCAGCTCTTATTTTCAGAACTGCCATGAATGAGGCCCGTTCTGCAAAAACAGAATCAATATGGACCCCATTCCATGTTGCTTCCATTTGGGGGAATCCTATTGATTTTTTTCCTCTGCACAGCATAGCCCTAATATGATGTTTTCTGCATTTATAATAAAAATTAAAGCACCTTTTGCGTAATTTCTCAACTTTGAGGCCTGGGGTTTAAATTGCTGTCATTAAATATCATATTTTACTGCATTTGCAAAGGGAGGAGGCTATGTTCCCCACAGCTCTGGAGAAAAAAAAAGACAAAATACAGAATTTTTTTTACATTTCCAGACGTGGATGTTATTGAAAACCTGTAAAATGTGATAGTAATCACATTTTTTCCAACTGAATCCAAGCATTTAGAATAGAATAGAATAGACTAGAATAGAATATCTTTATTGTCATTGTAACAAGTACAATGAGACTTAAAAGTGCCATCCAATCTGCACGTCATATAAAAATCTATTATAAACACACAAATAAAACCAGCTAAAACAAGTGGTGCAGGTACAACAAACCCCGCCCCTCGCACGTATTGTAGCTTATTTTGGCATCGATCCAGCTGATGTCATCATGTCTATATATGTGCTGATGTCAGCATATCAATTGCCTCCATATATGTGCCATGTTTGAAGTAAATTGAAACAAAAGTGATGTTTTTATAGACATGTGAAATATCGTCTGTTATAAGTAAATGGGAGAAAAAAAAAATTATGTAAAAATTCCTTAAAAATTGTAACTTTGATCTACTTTCCCCAAAATGTAACCACATGTTGTACTATATTATATATAACCATTAGGGATGGGAATCGATGAGAATTTAACAATTCCGATTCAATTATCGATTTTGCTTATCGATCCGATTCCTTATCGATTCTCTTATCGATTCTCATTGGGTGAGGGAATAAAAGAGTACAAACAGGTGTGTTTGCATTAACTGTCTTTTATATTTCCATCTCTGTACAGAAAATATAACTTATACAATATATACAAATAATAATAACAGATGACGCCGGGCTCGGTTTGGGGGGGGGGTCTCCCGTTGTTGTGCACCTCATTTCCTTTCCCCTACCTTCGGAAACTTGTATTTTAGGGGGTACAACATTTGTTGCCCGCACCAGAACTGGGCCTGGATGATGGCCTGGTGTTCACTCTGCTGCTAGATTCACAAGCGCCGCTAAGTAGTGAATCAAATGAATCACATGCTGTGGACAAATGTTTGAGCAGATTGGAGGGTTCCACCCTTTTGAAGAAATGGAAGCTTTTTTTTTGGAGCGGTTCTGCCTCAATGCCATGTTTACTACGTTCGGACCAAAACAATGCGGCGTATGCGTGACGTCATCACACATGCGCATCGAAGGCGGAATCGATAAGCGGAATCTTTAAGCAGGCAGGCAAACGATTCCAAGGAATCGAGCTACTGGGATCCGGTTCTCAAAAAGAACAAGTTCTCAATTCCCATCCCTAATGACCACTATATTATAAATGAGGTTGTGTCCTCAAAATATGTTCAAGTTTAAGTAAAGGTTATGAATGAATGAATGAATGAATGAATGAATGAATAATATTCTGACTTTACTTCAACATGAAAAGTAATAATGTTTATGTGCGTTTCCTATAAGTTGACATGCTTTGTCTGTTTGCAGCAGCAGTAGCGTCTCCTGTAGCCTCGTTGGCTGCAGTCTTATATCCACCATTGGGGGTGGTTTGAAGAGGGTAAAGGCTGTATGTATACCCCAACCCCCCTGTATACACTCCTTCGGGGATCGCCGTGTGAGCCCCTGAAACAGCTGCTCTGCTCCAGAAACCAATTAAAGACCCCCGGCCCCCCGCCTGGCTGCCTTGTATAGCCAGAACAGGGAGGGTGTGATGGCCAGCACCCACAGATGAGCTCTAATGAGGGTCCACCGCCACCACCGCCACAGTCAGATGGGACACAGCAGGACCAGGATATAGATCTGCACGGCCCAGACCTGAATCTATAGGGTGAAAATGATAGTTTCAGATACAAGAGATGAATGTGTTTGATGTTTTATTTACACTTTGGTGAACAGAAGCCCTGACCAGAGCTCCATAGATGCAGAAAATACTAGAAATACAGAAATACAAGCAATTGCAGTGAGGTAATTAAAAGGAACACAAAAGAAACCGGCAAGAGAAATCAATTCTTTGAGCTTTAAGTTTCATTTTATTCATATGGCATCAAAGTCAGGATGTGTAGATCAAAGAAAATGAAGAAAATGGGAAGAAAATGTGTGGATGATATACGTAATATTGATTCCCTTCCTTAGGTTGGCTGTTCATACTTTCCAACAGGGACTCTGAACGAGAACCACATGAGCTCACCTAATGAAAATACATTTTTGGACTCAAAGAAACATTGATTCATATTGATTTTTGACCCTAATTTTTCACTCTTGAAATGAGAGCGTGAACGCAGGATAATCAACTTCTGTCAGTGTAGATCTACTGTTGTTTCAATAAGCCCTGGAACTATTCTTCTGTTTGGAAGAAAAAAATACAGGCCTGATGGAATCCTATTGATGTGGTAGTGGAATTGCTTTTTCTGTCAAATATTTAGCTTTTTTGTTTAGTGCAGATATTTGAGTGTTCAGTAGAAAGTACCATTACATGAAAACACAAACTGCACCAAAATAAATAAATAAATAAATGCAGTGCGTGAGCAAAGAAAAACCGAAGCCAAATTCCTTGTATGTGTTCACATACTTGGCCAATAAAGCTGATTCTGATATAGGCTATAGTACGTACTGCACAAAAGAAACAAAATGTACGACTGACCAGGTAGTACAGATCAATGTTTTGTCTTAGTTTGTGTAAATGTTTTGTGTGTGGTGAAGTGTATGTGATGTGAATGTTGCGATGTGACAGTCAGGGGTATAACAAAAGATAATTATTAATTAACTAAAATAGGTGAGAAGAGAATGGAAAAAGAGAGAGAGAAGAGGAGGAAAATGGGGGTAATAAAAATAAATAAATAAATAAATAAATGACAATAACCAAATGAAATGAAAAGTAGAATTTGTCTAAATATCATGTCATCAATGTTAATGCAATTGTCGCTGCCCCCACCTCGCCATTTTTTTTTTTAACCCATAAAGACCCAAACAGCCACTGGTGACAATAAGCACCCACTGAAGTAACTGTTTAATACCTATTGATCCACTAATCTTATCAATACTTGTAAATAACTGGTGTAAATTCAGTTAGTCATCTTTTCATGGTCATCAGATATGACCCATTTGGACGTTCAGAGGCTCCGTAGTTACCATGGAAACACCATCATGTTCTACAACATTGACTGACCAGTAAAAACCCATGGAGTTGGATCAATGACTTGGTTTATATCCAGTTAAGGATATATTTTGTTTAAAAAGTCACTTTTTCTTTAGTTTCCTCAGTTTCTGATATAACAACCCTCAACTTTAATCTGAGCTTTAATGTACAACCACATGATCAGCAAATTAAATACGGGAAAATGCATGATTTACACTTAAAAACTGCAAAATACAGAGGATAATATTGTAATAAATGGTGATAAATCACTTAAGAAAGGTTAAATAAAAAGAAAATTTGTTTGGGAACTGATACAAAAGTAGCACTGGGTCTTTATGGGAGGAGATGTTTGAATGTAGGAGAAGTCAGTACAGCCTCAGAGGAACCGGCATTTTTAAAAAAAGCTAAGGCAAGAACGAATAAAAAAAAGTAGATGTATTTCTGTTAGAGGGGTTACTCTTTGAATGGCCTGGAAGATTGATTCAAGCAGTCTGAGACAATTAAATTTTTAAAAAAGATGTACAAATGAACTATTATTCAAAAATATAGAGCTCAGGATTGGCCAAAGAAAATACTTGTTGAAAAGACTAGGATCAACATTGGTAGTTGAGATAAGGACATGATTTACCTGAATGAAAATTTAATATAGAATAGACTTTATTTGCCATTTGCACAGATACAGCACAGTATAGGTACACTGGAATTCTTGTGTGTTTCCCTGAGTCACAGAGTTAGAAAAAGACATGAATAAAAACAGAAACAAAACATAAACACAGCTAAAACATAAACACAGCTAAAACATAAATACAGCTAAAAGATATAAAAACAGTTATTGCACGGACAAACACAAATGCACATTTGTAAAATAGAGTACTGACCAGAAAAAAGTAATAATATTAATAATAAGAGTGCTGGAAGGTAAAAAACAAGTTATTGCATATTTGAACGAAAAGTACTGGGAGGTCGAGCAGGTTATTGCACAATCAGTTAAGAGCACGGTATTAGTTAATAGTTAGTTAATATGTATTCTCTTTTGTTGTATATTTAGCAATGATTACATTGAATTTTTGTTTGTTTGCTTGTTTTCACGTGGAAACATAATGTTAATTGTAAATAGGGTTCGGCAAAATAAGTCTTTACTTCAGCCTAAACTGTTTCGGTCACATTGTATATGGAACAATAGATATGTTGTTTTGTTTGTTGTTTAAAGTAATTAACGACCGAATAAACTACTACTACTACTACCACTACTACTACTACTACTACTACTACTACTACTACTACTACTACTACTACCACTACTACCACTACTACTACTACTATGACACTGTAAAAAACCTGTCATTTAACAGAATTTTTACAGTTTATTTTACAGATTTTTCCTGTACTTTTAAGATACAGAAAAATTCCAATGAAATTACAAAAATAGACTGTGATTTTACATGCCAAATGTAAAATAACATAAAAAAACCTGTAACTGTGAATAACCAAAAAAACTAAATTTTTTAAAAGAAATGTTTTCTTTTTTCAGAGAAAAATACAGTTAAAATACATTTGCGAATGTATCATAATTTCACAAATATTTCTTTTCTATTTATGAGATTAAACTGTTAATTTAAAGTTCAATACTGTAAAAAAAAAAAAAAAAAACAAGATAAAATTACTGACAATCAACCGTAAAAGAAGTATTTGTTCTGTAAGTTTAACAAGACTTGTGTAATTAACAAATATCTTGTGTACTTATGGGAGGTTTCACAACAAAAATGTTGAATAAATGTGTTTTTGTGAATGTATAACATGTATAAGCACTGATAAACTGTAAAAATACAGCTTTTATCAGTGGATCGTACAACTTAGTCTCATTGAAAATTATTTATATATATATTTATAGGTAACTTGATTATTTTAATACATGTAAATATTCTTTATTAAACATTAAAAAGTCAAAAAAAAAGGAGCAAAATCTCATGTAAAGTTAGGGCAAAAAACTATATTTTAATTATGGAAAACTGACATATTTTTATGAGATGTTATTTTCCATTATTTTACAGTATTTTTTCGGCACCCCTGCTGCCAGAATATTACCGTTTTTTTACTGTTGTTGTTGTTTTTTTACAGTGTACTACTACTACTACTACTAAAAATAAAATTGGACATTTGAACATGGAGGTCCAGGGGGATTAGCTCATTTTTGGATCCAGCCTGAGATGGTCATTTGAATATCTGTGGGTTTGGACGTTTCCTTTCCTCTTCAGCCCTGGAGGGTTCTGCTCAGTGATGAAGTAAACAACTGAAAAAGGTCACAATGGTCAACATAATCCTCTGTCACACACCTACACACACACACACACACACACACACACACACACACACACACACACACACACACACACACACACACACACACACACATGAATACTTGCATACAATCCTCACACACATGTTCACTGAAGCCCAACCTGGAGTCAAAACAAATATAAAATTCAGTTTAATGAATAAGTGATCAGCAGCGCTAAATAATACATAGTACACATATTATTATCTGGGACAATAGTGTCACTTTAGTGTTTTCCTTGTGGCCTATAAACTGATTGATAAATAATGCAGTGACAGACTACAGATCTGTTCGGCAGGCAGACTTGAACCTCATCCTGAGTGCCCCCCCCCCCCCCCCCACCGCCTCCGGCTGAATGTGTTAACGGTGTGTCATCAGTCCCAGTATGTAGCTGTGAGGTGTGAGATGGTCCACGCTGTGTGACACACTCTTTTATGGCTCTCCCTCTGGTATCCAGCACCTTTGGGCGCCCCAAACAATTTTCACAAGCAGCCGTGAAGAGCATAAATATCCACGTCTGCAGCTCCATAACTGCACACAGATACTGAAATATGTACTTAATGGACAACCTGGAGTACCTGAAACTAAAGTGCATTTTTAGTACATCATTCATTTTCATTTGTTAAATCTATGTGTTCGAAAAGTCAGAACAGAACTGAACAGAACTGAGAAAGAAAGTTTTTTGATGTTCTTCTCCTGGAATAACCTACAACAGGAGACAAAACTGAAGGAACTGGTCCCTTTAAATACATTCAAAGTCATTTTAAATCAATGGGAAAAGGACATATAATTGAATAAATTGTACATATTTCTCATCTGTAGTATGGAGTTAGCTTTTTGTACATACCAGTAGTTTTATAGTACTTTAGTAGTATATGTATATTTAATTTTTATGTTGTAGCTATTGGGCATTGTTTACATTTTTCACTTCTTTGTGTGAGATTTTTTTACACGGTCCTTTTTGAACTAGTTGTTTTTGCTGCTAAACACATGTTCATTTTTCCTGTAACAGTGACAATAAAAATATATTCTATTCTATTCTATTCTATTCTATTCTATTCTGTTCTATAGAGATGCTTTTAAGCAACATTCTTGTTATACTTTTAGTACCTTTTTGATTCATTGATGGTGTTTTATATGTATTTTGTTAGTTTTGTGATTTATGTATGTTTTTAGCGTAGATGTATAGCTGTAATTTCTACCATAGATAGATAGATAGATAGATAGATAGATAGATGAAATTTTGTTACACTGACTCTAAAAAACACAACATAAAAAATAAATACAGTTACATTAATGGTCTGAATGTCAGTGTAGATGATGCATGAGCGTCCACTGTGTTGGTTGATATCCTCCTGAGACCCAGGAAAGTGAACATCTTTATCTTTTTTTTTTTTTTTTCATTAAACAGTTATCTTGATTGGGAATTCCATAATGCAACAGTTTTTTCAGATACCTTTTTAAAATTATTTTCATTTATTTATTTTTTAATGGAATGTCCCTCCCAATGAACAGCATTTTTTTTAGTGAAACTGTCAAACTTTTGTCCCCTACAGAGGACAAAAATGCATTGCTGGATCACAGGAGGACATGGAACTAAAACAACTGAACCCATGAACATACAAGAGAACAGCTGGAGAACAGGTGTCCACTGTAGTGACCACTGTGCATGAAAGGGTTAAAGTAAATTCAGGAATGTTCTATCCAGCCTCCACTCGTAAATAAATGTACCATTCTGACGTCGAATGCCCGTCCATCCTCTGTGCTGAGGACAGGTTGGCTGTTGGAACACCAGGAAGACACCGGTGCGGGGTGAGAACTGGGTCAAGCTCGTGCGCCCCCACAGGTGCATTTTGCAGGGATCACGTGCGGACACGCCCCGCCTCGCCGCTTCCTATAAAGCACAGCAAAAGTCACCGCGCGCCTCCTTCCCTTCAATGCAACCGAACCTAGATCAGTAGAGCGGGGCTGGCGCGTGCAGAGCAGAGCAGAGGAGCCGCGCGGACGTAAAACGAAACCTGTGACGCCTGCGTGTGTGTGTGTGTGTGTGAGAGAGAAGGAGGCGCACGAGGATGATTAATTAGTCAAATAAGCCGAAAGAAAGCGGACACCTTTGGCCGCGCGCCCTGGGCTTTGGCAAAGGACATCGACTTGGCGTGTGGTGGTTTTGTGTTTTTGCCTTTTTGGACCAGGCCGGCACCAGGTAAGCCCACGAGCACACAAGCGCCCCGGTCCCCCCCCCCCCCTCCTCTCTCTCTTTCTCTCTCTCTCTCTCTCTCTCTCTCTCTCTCTCTCTCTCTCTCTCTCTCTCTCTCTCTCCGCAGCTGTGCGTCAGCATTTTCACACTGAATCATGAGGCTGATGTGTGTATGTGCATTTCTGTATATCTGAAAGGAAGGGAGGAGGGGGGGTAGTCCATGACACATACACACACACACACACACACACACATATATATATATACACACACATAAACACACACATATATATACACATACACACAGACAGTCGGGCTAACAAACTCGGCTCACTTCGGCATCTATAATTTATATCCGCTGCAGACAGGTTGTGTGTTGAGATCCTGCAGAGCATCAGGAGGCTGCATGCGCACAACCCCCCCCAGTAAATACTGAGTCCTGATGATTGGATCAGCTGTGGCAGAACCGGCCCGCGCGTGCCCGTGTGTGTGTATGTGCGTGTGCAAAGTGCGGGCTTTAACAATGCGCGCTGATATCTCCTGTCATCCAAAGCTGTTATCAGCGGACAGCAGATAAGACAAACAGCTCCGTTTAAGAGCACCTCTCATGCATGTGTTGTTCCAATTAATGACAGTATTTCATGTCATGCACGCGCTCCCGGAGTCCCCAGCTGATTGAATAGAGGCTGGTGCGTCATAATTTTAAGATCTGTTATTATAATAATAATAATGATAATAATTTGATATTGCTTGAGATGGGAGGGAAGTTTTTTTTTTATTTATTTTTTATTTTTTATTTATTTTTTTTTTGTAGTGGTGCATCAGTCATGACATGCAGCCACTCCACGATTTTGGTGAACTAACAGCCTGTTTCCGCCCCCCCTCCTCTGCTCTCCCTCCCCAGTTGTAATAGGCTGCGGTGGCTCCGTGCGCACTGGAAACCCGGAATTCAATTGGTGGAACCGATAGGGGAGCACCCGGCCTTTTCCACTGCAGGAGGAGCAGTGGAGTTGGAGGAAAAGCCAAAGGCACGCCGCTGCCCAGACAGCAGCAGCACAAACACAAACAGAGCCAGTGTGCGCACATTCGAAAGGCGTCCTCTGCCGCTGAGGCATGAGGGACTTCACCTGAACTGCGCACTGGCTGACTGCAGGATGCGCCTCCGCAGCTGCGTAGTTCGCTAAAAGACACGAGCCTGTTCCGGACCCGTGCAGGAATCTGACTGAGGAATTAGGCCTATAACCGGTAGAAGACCACAGCAGCTGCGACATTTGTGTTTTTTTTTTCCTCTTAATTCCTCCGGAGAGCCCCGCGCGTCGTGGCCTTGAGGCGGGACATGGGAGATGTAAACAGACGTCGGGCTGGATTGTAAACTACGCACAAGTCCCACCGCGTCCTCCTCCCGCCTCCTCCTCCACCCGGGCCGTCCGAGATGGAGACGGGAGAGAGGGTCGAGCCGGAGCAAGAGGAGCAAGAGGGGGGAGATGTATCCTCCGCAGAGCCAATCATGCATAGTGTCCACGGACCCAACCGGATCAGGCCGTCCTCCTACCGGGCCCTGCGCAGCGCCGTGTCCAGCCTGGCCCGTCTAGATGACTTCAGCTGTCAGAAGATAGGCGCCGGCTTCTTCTCTGAGGTGTTTAAGGTAAGAGAACATGTTTCACATCTGTATTAGACTGGAATTTTCATTTCATTTATTAAGACCCCATTAGCAACTGAATCATCAATTGCTATTCTTCCTGGGGTCTCCTCTACATTACATTACAATTTTAATTATTTTACATTAATCATACACCATTCACCCCCCCCCCCCACACACACACACACACAAACAGGACATATACAACAGCCCAATGCAATTAAAATAAAATAAACAAACAAAATAAATACTATACATTTGTACTCTTTCACCAACCAATAGCTGTCTGATACAAATCATAAGAAATCTTTCAATATTAGCAATACTCATTCCATTTCATACCTGCTGTGTAAACAAAAAAAGTTTTAATTCCTTTTGAAAACATTTCCTATTATTCAATTCTATTCAATTTCTATTATTAATTCAATGAGGATGCACCTTAAAGGCCTTAACCCCTAAAGACCCAAACAGCCACCGGTGACACAAACCATCATATCAGCTGTTTAATACCTGTTGATCCACTAATCCTATCAATGCATGCAAATAATTGGTGTAAAATGCAGTTTGTCATCTTTTCATGGTCACCATTTGGACGTTCAGAGGCTCCATCATCTTCTACAAAATTGATTCACCAGTAAAACTCATAGTTTGATAATTGACAGTGGATGGACGCTTGGTTTATCAATATCTTTGCTGAAAAAGTAACTTTTCTCTGTTTTGATATAATTAACTTTGAATTTACTCTGAGTTTTCATGAATATCTACATCAGGGGTCTCAAACTCATTTTCTTTCAGGGGCCACATTCAGCCCGATTTGATCTCCAGTGGGCTGGACCGGTAAAATAATAATGTAATAACCTATAAATATTGACAACTCCAAGTTTTTGTCTTTGTTTTAGTGCAAAAAAAGTCAACTGAATTATGGAAATACTCACTTTTATAAACTATCCAAACAAAAAAGATGTAAATAACCTGAAAAAACTGAAATTTCTTAAGAAAAATAAGTGCAATTGTAACAATATTCTGCCTCAATTTATCATTTATACATGTGCATTATGGATCGGATCTACAAAGACACTAAACACTTAGTAACAGGCCGAAAACTGTTAAAATTGTGCTTAATTTTCTTTAGACATTTAGGTTGTTCATATTTGTTCAGGTTATTCACATTTATTATTACAGGATAGTTTGGAAATGTAAATATTTTCATAATTTAATGTTATTTTTTAGACTAAAACAAAATCAAAACTTTGAAGTCTTCATTGTTCATAGGCATAATAATATTAAGTAACTTTTTTTTTTTTCACATCAAACTGAAAAGAAAATATGGAGTCATAATTTTTTGTAAATTATTATGCTATTATTGGTCTGCATGTGGAACCTGAACTAAAGTGAGTTCCACAGCCTTGACTGTAGAATTTTTACACTTTACAAATTCATCCCAGGGGCCACATTGGAACCTCTGGCGGGCCGCATTTGGTCCACGGGCCACATGTTTGAGACCCCTGATCTACATGATCTGTGAATTAAATATAGGAAAATAGATGATTTACACCAAAAAATGCAAAATAGGCAGGAAAAAATTGGTGAGGAATCAGTTAAGAAAGGTAGAAATAGAGGAAAAATTCATTTGGGAACTGCCATAAAAGTAAAAAAGGTTAAAGTCTGTATGTTATGTGTTTGTTTGACTATTTAAGACAATCAAAATCCACTTGTTGACAGAGCTGAATTGTTATGACTCATTGGTCATCCCTGCTGATCTCACACCAACTAAAAACAAATGGTAACCATGGCAATCGGAGCACCCACAACCAAGATCCAGGAAGATTTAAGTGTTGTTGTTTTTTTGGTATTAGAAATATGAATACACTGAAATAAACAAAAGACTAAAACAACACAACAAGCTGTCATCATAATCTTCATCTTCACTGCCTTTCAGCCCTGATAGGGTATAGGCCACACACCAGCAAACTCCATCTTTATCTAAAAACAATAAAATATACTAGCTCATAAATTTGAAAATTTAAACAAGAAAATTTGACACTGATGTTGCATAAGAGACAGTTATTTGGCCTCAACCCATAAAGATCCAGTGCAACATTTGTGGTCATTCCAAAATGATTTGTGATTTGTCACCATTTTTATGAAATAATCCTCTGTATTTTGCATTTTTCCAGTAAAAATCTGGTATTTTCCAATATTTAATGTACTGATCATGTAGATGTTTATAAAAGCTCAGATTAAAGTTGGTGGTTATTATATCAAAAGAAAGAAAACTGAAGAAAACTGACATTTTTATCAAAATATAATAATTTAATTGAACATAAAATGAGTGTCTCTGTTCATTGCCATTTATCAAACTCCATGGGTTTTACTGATGATGACTGTGTTTCCACGTTCACTACAGAGCCTCTGAACGTCCAAATGGGTTATATCTAATGACCATGAAAAGACGACAAACTGTATTTTACACCAATTAAGTGTAGATCAGTAGATGGTTTTGGTCACTGGTGGATGTTTGGGTCTTTATGGGTTAATAACGTCATGGGCATCAGTACATGTCACTACCTGCGGTTAAACTGTACCAAACCCATTCGTTTTGGAGAAATGTTGTCACGTTTGTCCTTCATATACTCACACATATACCCACAAAAGCTGTCTCAATTATCCATAACTCAGTAAGTACCTCATTTTTACTAGTCTGTCATGAAACTGTTCACATCGTTTCTACTGTAGGAGTAAAAGCGTGTTTTCACCACAGAGTATCGGTCGACAGTATGTTAGGTTTAATATTCTAAGGCTGGGTTTGACCATCTATGATTATACACCCAATAATCTGAGTTTAACAAATCTGGGTTTCAACTGAATGCAGATTTAAAACTAAACATCTAATTTTCCCAGTTAAAACCATCTCAGCTTAGTAAAGTTTATTGGTGTAAACTGTAATTAGTTAATCAATAGATCGATGGATGTGCTTTATTTTTCCCAAACTGGGAAATTACAGTGTTGGGATCTGCAATTAACATAATTATTAGAAAGTATTTTCATCAGGTAATTATGATTATTAGTAGCTATTATGTTGTATTAAAATACAGTATGAGATAGTACATTGTATGATGGACATCTCTCTCTCTCTCTCTCTCTCTCTCTCTCTCTCTCTCTCTCTCTCTCTCTCTCCTCTCAGGTGAAAAAAATGCATGAATTAACAGAGCAATGAAGTCCATTCAAAATGACAGTATTTATATGAAACGGACTGGCTGACAGTTGGACCAGTCTACCTGTTTAAATTAAACTTTTTCCTGCAAGAGTTCAATGTTTCACTTCAACAGAATTCAAATTTATTGAGGACTGGACTAAAAATTAAACTCAAAACTACGTTTAATAGTAAGCTTTCTTGGTTTTTATGCCACTTTTAAAGTTCACAACATCGTTTAAAGTTAAACTATGATTTAATGGGTTCAAAAATTAACCCTTGTTGGTGCAACTCCACCTCAAATATATCTAAATGTTTGTCATAAAGGAGACGTAACCTTGGTGACCTGCACAGCACACATTCTTTCGTTTTTCTCACACATTCCAAGACATTCCTGCAAATGGATCACCCTTATTTATTAATTTATTTAATATGGGAGGTGAGGTCTGTCAATATTACATTTTTCTGTGCTTCCTACCAATCTTTGAATTTAACCTGTAAATATCCAGTTAATGATATATATTTTTTCTGTAAAAGTCTCTATTATAACAAAAAATCCAGGGTTAGTCTGTATTAGACCTGAATGAATTCACTTTAACCCATAAAAACCCAAACATCCACTGGCAACCAAAAAAATCTACTGCTATAAACTGTTGATTAAACTATTAAACTACTGATCTACTAATCCTATCAATACATGTAAATAATTGGTGTAAAATACAGTTATTCATCTTTTCATGGTCATCAGATATGACCCATTTGGATGTTCAGATGCTCTGTAGTTACCGTGGAAACACAGTCATCTTCTACAACATTGATTCACCAGTAAAACCAATGGAGTTGGATCAATGACAGTGGATGGACACACTGGGTTTATGTTCATTTAATGATAGAGTTGACTGAAAAAGTCACTTTTTCTTCAGTTTTCTGTTTTTGATATAGTGTTTGAATTTACTGATCTTTAATGAACATCTATATCAAGGCTGCACGATATTGGAAAAAACTGACATCGTGACTTTTTTTGAAACCTGCGATATATATTGCAATATGAAAAAATACTCAGCATGATATAATAGCTGTGTGGCGTCCATGTAAATGGTCCAACAAATTAGTTGCGTTACCTCTCGTGGCAACAGGCACTGTCGCCACAGAACACTTCTTTTAATATCATCCTTCCAAAATAACTCCGGTTAACTGATGTTGCTTTTCTTTTTGGCACCAAGTCTTTGTTTTCGGTGATTTTCTCTTGTTCGTTGCCTTTTTTTCAATGTTGTTACCAGCAACTCACTCCATGTACAGGGGTGTGGTCTGCTTCGGCAAACTGACTAAGAACGATTGTGATTGGTGGATCGCTGTGCACAGTGTGTGTTAGATGAGAACACGTTGAGTTCGTTTGGCTCCTACATCGCAGGACCTGCAATGTGACTACTGCGCACACATACATGGTGATGGCGATGCCAAACGATATATTGATGCACTGCTAATCTACACGATCAGTCAATTACATATTGGAAAGTACCTGATTTTTCATTAAAAAAGCAAAATACAGAGGATAATTTTATAATAAATTAGTGTTTTTCAACCGTGGGGTCACCTGAAATTTCTAGTAATTGATCAAAATAAAAACTTAGTAATAAAAAATATATGGTGAGTTGAGAGAGACAATCATAATCCATAACAGACATGACAAACACTGAAGCTGAAACTGAAGCACTGTGGTTCTGTTTATCTGTCAAATGTTCATTGTGGTCAGTTTCAGATGCTGCAGCTCTTTCATAATTCATAGTTTGAGTTCTTGTTTGTTCAGTATTAATTGTCAGCCTTGTAAATCCAAGCTGGACTGACTGTACATATCCTGACCAAGGAAAATCAAATTCTCACTTTGTGCAGTAATCTACACCTGGCTTTACTGCCTCCGTCCACAATAATATACATTATATAGACTAAATGTCGTCTAAAATTAACTTTTATTTGCAACATAGTATAGCAAACTATTACATGATCAAAAACAAATTAATTTTAATGTCTCCATTTTGAATGTCTGGGGTTACCAGAAATTTGTGAGGTTAAAATGGGGTCACGAGCCAAAAAAGGTTGGAAACCACTGTAATAAACGGTGATAAATCACTTAATCAAAGTAAAATAAAATGAAAAATGTGGGAACTGCCACCAAAGTAGCTGTGTGTCTTTATGGGTTAAGATGCATGATGTTGAATAATTGCATGAGAAGTTTGGAGGATAGCGTCATTGTGGAAATGTACACCTCTCTGGCCATCTAATCCCTCCAGCTCCCCACACGTGTTTGCACTGACCCACATGCTGTAGAAGGTGGACACAGTGTTTTGGTTGTGAGTGGATCCACCTGGACAGGTAGATCTGGCACACATGGAGGTAACTCTACTCCCCCTTCTCCCCTCATTCTGCGTGGACCAGTAGACCTCATCCCTTTGTCACGCTCTGTTCACATGCACACAGGCTAATTCCAGTGAACGCCTCATTAGAGAGACTGTGAGAAGACCTTCCACTGCCCGGACTGATGGTGTGAAAGATAGTCTAACAGAGCAAAGACTGAAGCAAACGGCCTGACCTTTTATTTCATATGCTCACACGGATGGTATTTAATGGAAATGAAATCAGTTTGTATGTGCTGAGATGTTATAGTGGGCCTGGATGTTTATAAACTATATAGACAAAAGTATTGGGACACATCATGGCTACAGCTCTAAGATGTCCTGTTCATGCTGATTGGAGATAAAAACATGAATATTTCCTTAAAGTTTAATGGGAGATGTGAAGAAAGCAGATGGTTAGTTTTGGTAGAAATTATTATTTACAATCAGAGCGTAAAAACTATGTTAGAAATTTAGAGGTAGAACATTTAAAATCATATCATACAGTCGCGGAAAAAAATATTAGACCACCCTTGTTTTCTTCAATTTCTTGTTCATTTTAATGCCTGGTATAACTAAAGGTACATTTGTTTGGACAAATATAATGATAACAACAAAAATAGCTCATAAGAGTTTAATTTAGGAACTGATATCTATCCATTTTCTATTGTTTGCTTGATAATAAACAAAATCGCTTAAATGAGTGATATTTTGCTTTTTTAAATGGAGTTATGCATTTTCAAACATTTCCCATAAACTGTAAATGCTCTGCTTGGGTCTGAATTCTTCATTAATTCAACTCAACAGGTCCATCTTCAACCCTATTTCTGAGTAATGACACCAGAAAGGTCATTTTGAGCACTGGTCCTTTAAATGCAATTGAGCCACTTCAAGCCCCGCCCCCTCCAGGATGTTGACTGTGCTGCTTTGTCCTGTTCAACCAACAACTGAACATTTTAGGTAACTGGTTCGAAGTTTGGACATATTTTCAGTTTTTACTACAACCGCTGCTGCTGATAAACAGTTATGGCGTACTCGGAGAAGTGTTCGTCGGAAGTCTTGACCTTATATGTGCAAATGTAATGACATAACTAGTTATAGATACAACAAATTAAGCAGGAATTAAAATGGGTTGTAGAAATCCACTCAATTTTTTGCCGGAATGAATATAAAGATAGTTTTGCTGCACCTGGAGGGTTCAAAATATGCAAAATGGTAAAATATGACCCCTTTAAGTGAGATGTGAAAAAAGTAGATGGTTAGTTGTGGTAGAAAATTATTATTTACAATCAGAGCATGAAAAATATATTAGAAATTTACAGGTCGAACATTTAAAATCAAACACGGATTAAAAAAAACAATTGATGTGAGAGAAATTAAGTAAAAACCATGTGAGACATTTAACAATTTAAACAATACCAACCAATGCAATGATATTTATCCTAATATTAAACTATATTTTGGCCTTTGTTGTTGTTTTGTATCCCAGACCCCTGTTAGAAAAGAAACACCTGAATGTCCCAATACTTTTGTCCATATAGTAGATACAGTGTAGATAATCGTTGTTGTTGTATTCTGGTTTAACGGAGAATGCAAAAACAGGCAGTAAATGAAATCAGTTAAATCTAAGAAACAAGTGTGAGGTACAGCGAGTTTAACCAATTTAAAGGATGTGTATATATAAATGTAGGAATTTGGGAGGATGTAATTGCAGATATACTGATCATATTTGTGTTTTCACTAGTGTATAAGAGTCTTTATTTATTTCTTGTGTCCTCTGTACATAGGATGAGGGAGGTTTTCACTGCTCTATCACTGAACTTAGACTTGGACTGAAATTTAATTAATTTTACTTAATGTCAGGTCATTCTTGGAGTGGAAGCTCATGATAAACAGGAAGATATTTCAACATGATGCTGATGTTTCTGCACTTCCTCAAAATGATCCTTTTACAGATATTACAACTAGCACCACTGTCATCTTCAAATGAAGCTGAAGTTGGACTGTAGATCTGAGTTTGACTTCAGTCTTCTGCATTGACCAAATGTCAGGTGAAAATACCAGCTTAGATTTGACAAGAATTTCTTCATTCAGAGACATATGTTTCTAATGGTTTGGTTTGTGAATAATTATACAAACGTCAACAATCATAACAAGCTTGGACACAAGAGCAGCACAATAGTTCCATTTACATGCCCGAAAAGGAGTGGCAAGAAAATAATATCAGCAGAACTTGGCTCTGATAGCAGCCTATAGCTAATATTCTTTTTGGAATTGCTGACTTTGAGGGAAAATGACAATTTGTAATATTAAAAATGACTCCAGTCTTTATTTTTAAGGTTATTTTGATGCTTCTGTTCAATTATTGATGATCTTAAATGTTCGCTGATTCAGATTTCTTGAATATTTTGTTTGTTTCAGGTACTGTTTTAGTTGTTCAGTTCAACAGTTATCAGTGACTAATACAGCTAAAGATTTCTGATTTTGTCTGTTTTTCACAAAAGTATACGGGCTTGTGTTAGTTCATGCAGTATCAGAGGTTAGAATGTCAGTAGGAGTTTGTTCAGTGGTAAATGCTGCTGGAAAAGCTCAGATCTGAGTGACCCTCCACACTGAGGTTTGTGCCGTTTCCTGTCTTGGAAGACTCTGGAGGCCACTCCTTCAGTTTTGCCCTTTGAATGCTTTGGTGAGCATGCAAATGTCACTGTGTTTACTGCCGGCCTGTCAAGTTGCCACTTATACATGAGTCGAGTTGCCCTTTTATAACGTCGTATAAATGCAAAATTGTTGCCGCAGCTATCAGTCACATTAAAGTTTGCAGAGTGAATGATTGTTCCTGTGTCCGGGTTGTGTTTAGAGGCGGGGGGAGTCCTAACTGTTCTTCTGAAAACCAGTTGGGATGTTTTTGTTTCTTAAATTTAGCAGCCGCTAACATGTCTATAGTGCACATGCAGCGCCGAGGCTTTGAAATGGAAGTCCTGTTAGCAGTGCTTTGGCCTCCTGCCATGTGTTTGTGCTGCTGTGGAGCTCCGGGCCTCGGTGCAGATCAATGGAGCCTCGGTGCCAGCAGAGAGGCAGCCATTCACCTCTCCGGTGTGCAATTGTGCAATCTGGGGAAAAAAAAAAAAAAAGTAAAGGTGGGGGGGGAGGGAGAAAGGAAGGGAGCAGCCATGTCAAGACAAATCCTTCAGGTGCTGTTTTTCGTTTTCCTTTAATGCGCTTCAAAGCAAAGTTCCCTCTGTGTGTACTTGTGTGTAGTTGTACTGCTTTGGACTTGTGCAAGACTCTTGTTGTTTTCCCATCAGCCTCAGGACCTAAGAACCCAGAGGCTTAAACCCTATAAAACTGCTCAACCATAAATAAATTACACCATCACTCAACAGCTCAGTTAACAACAGCAAATGATTATTTTTCTGTTTTTTTAATTTATTGAAATGACTTTAACAAATATCTAATTTATATTTTATATCTTTGTATATTGCTGCCCTCTGCAACATATTCCATCTGTTTTAACCTAAACAATAGATGATATATTTGCAGAAACAGATGACGGCAGGTGTCAAAGAACAGGGAAATGCAGGATGACCAGGTTTATCAGATTTGGTTTGGATTTGTTTCGCTAATTTACATGAGATATGGATGTTTGACATTGTTTTCAGTGTCAGGCTTTGTTGAAAGTAACTAAAACTTGTTTTTTCTTTTTTTTTCGGTGAGATTAAAAAAAAAAAAATCCTTATTTATTTATTTATTTATTTATTTATTTACACATCTTGCTTATGGGCGGTGTAGTGGTGTAATGGTTCTGTCAGACTGGAGCCTCATCTGTATTGCGTTTACCCACTCGCTACATGTGCTACGTGCTAATGCTAATGACTAATGCTAGGTGTATTAGAATGGGTAACACTGAAATGACCTTTTCTTTGCTAATATTTTAACAGTTTTCTTGTATTACCAATTTAAAAGCTCAGTATTGAAGATATTTACATGCTTTGTGTGTTCGTGTTGGGAGGCGGTCTTTTGCTAACATTGGCTCACTTCATTTCTAAACCAACATTTATAGTTGCTTCCCTTAATTTAACGGCATGTGCACTAATTTTTATGTAGAGAAATAAATCTGTTTTTTTTTTCTGTGGAAATCCTTGCACTTGCTCCTGTCTGCAGCGTCAACAACAGTGCAACGCTTGTTACAATAGCTTAGAAACAGATAATATCAATAAGTTATTAATTGTATGCATAACCTGCATTAACTTTTTTTTTCTCTGTAAATTAGGGAGTTAATTTACCTGCTGCCCTTAACTTAGGATGGATTTTACTAAAAAAACACAGCAAATGTTCTTCCAGTTCAACCCAGATTTCAACACAAACATCTGATGTGAATGTTCTATATTGAAATTAGAGGAAAATCAACAAATGATTAACTATACTTTCATTACATATTTTTTTTTCTCTGTATCTTATAACTGTTAAATTAATAATTTGATTTAATAACTTTAATTGTAACTACAGTAGTTAATCCTGGCACTGAACACAAAACTGCCAGTAACTTAAAAATAGAGTTGGCTATTATTAAAAAAAAAACCAAAAAAACGATTAACTGCTCTTAAATTTTGCTCTCCATACTTTTTCTGTAGCTGTAACTTATTACATTTACGTTAATTTTGTGTTCTATTTGCATGGGTTTTGTTTTGGATCGTAATAGCCTTTTGAACATTAGTCACTATTGGCCAAAAATTCAACAATTGACCAGTTCCGAGCACAGACACCAACACAAACTTCACATGATGCCACATGAATAGAATGTATGAATCCAGATAAGTATAAATATAAATATAAGCAGACCGCTACTGAAAGTCTGTCGGTTTTAACATTCGCTTGTGCTCAACATAAATACAACTTGGTACAGTTGGGGGGGAAAAAAGCGAGAGGTAAAATGTAGTCTCAGAGCGAGGATTTCGCCATGACCCATTAGTCTAATAACTGTGTGTGTTCACTTTTGCAGTATATATTATAATAAACTGAAGGAGAGTAATTGGATAAAGAGACAGAGGTGTCACTGAGCCCTTTTATGTTTCCACTAATACTCAGATTATTATCCAATTTCTGGAGTTATCGGATTATTCAAGGAATCATGTTAATGGCATAATCTGATATGTTTAATCAGATAACTGCAGTAATATGATTATGAAAAATCAGATTAACACACCTGGATTTCTCCTTAATACTCTGATGTCTTCCTGCTTGTATACAGGTTAATCTAATTTATTTAGTTCTTTTGCATCTGCGCTTGTGTGAAAACAATTAAAATCATAGAAAATGGAAGATACACAGTCGAGCATGAGTAGAAGAAAACAGGAAGTTTGAGAAGAAATACGATAATGGACTGGAACGTCTAAACCAGGGTTTTCGCATTTCTTCAACGCGTCATATCTGATTATTACAATTATCTGAATATTCCCAGGTATCAGACTTTTATGGTCATGTAAACGGGCTCAGCGAAGGACAGATCCTATCAGTGTGATGGAGATCTGTGTGTTTTATGTGTGCGTATTTCTTTATAGAGTTGGGTGGATTATGTTATTTTCATTCTACATCTATCGTTCTATTTATTCATGTGTAGAATACCGTGAAATTACTCTTTGAAAGTAAGATTTGGTTTGAAGGTGTTGCTTGGGGAGCTCTGTGCTTAGGGAATGTATAGTATTATTTTGAGTGTCTTCAAAATGAGTCGTGTGTGTGTCTGTGTGTGTCAGCTGCCTGTGACAGTGTGAATGTGAAGGAAATGAGTTGCCAAATGCTGCTGTAGTGCCACTACTTATGTGTCTGAAAGTGTTTAATGTGTTTTGAATACGGTACGCCTACAGTTCTGAAATAAACCAGCACTGGGTAATTAGTTTTCTATATCACGATATCCCATAGTTAGAAAAATCATATGCTTTTTATTTTAAAATGATAATCAAGGTAATGTAATATCACAGGAATTGATGTAAAACTATTGCACTGATTCTCATGAAAGTTTGTGGTAAAATAAAATAAGGTGTGAGCGAAAGAGAACTATGATTTACTGGAGTTTTGAAGAAATGAGGGGCCTTGGCTGAGGTACACACGTTATTGAGTGTCCGGTTTCAAAGTGCAATAATTCACAAAATAATCACTGAAGTGTGACGAGAGCAGTAAAAGCCAGGTCAGTGGATTTTAACATCACTTATTCACATTTTTTCTTTATTTATTACCCCACCCACCAAAGGGGAGGCAAGGGGTATTGTTTTGGGTTCAGTTTGTTGGTTTGTTTGTTAACACTGTAGCAGCAAAACTATTTGTTGAATTCATACCGAATTTGGTTTATAGCTTGCCAGTGACCCAGAATAGATCTCATTACATTTTGGGAATAGTAGATCAAAATAAAATTTTTTTATGAATTTTTAATTTTTTTTTTTGTCCCCATTTACTTATAATGGGCAAAATTTCAAATGTCGGTTGCAGCAAAAGTATTAGTTGAATTCATACTAAATTGAGTTTATAGATTGCCAGTGACCTGGAATAAATGTGATTATATTTTTGGGAAAAGTAGGTCAAAGTTAAAATTTTTTATGAATTTTTAAAATGTTTTTTCTTCTCCCATTTACTTACAATGGACGAAATTTCAAATGTCTATAAAAACATCAATTTTGTTTCAATTTACTTCAAACTTGGCACATATAGAGGCAGTTTATATGCTGACATCAGCACACACATAGACATGATGACATGAGCTGGATCGATACCAAAATAAGCTACAATACGTGCGAGGGGCCGGGTTTGTTGTGCCTGACACCACTTGTTTTTAATGCTTTTCTTATGTTGCCTTATCTATCAGCAGTGGTCCTTTTTCACTATTGAAACTGTTAGGCTATTGACTATTGATTGGTGTGTTTATTTGGACAAACACTGAGCGATGAATAAGTGAACATTTTTAGGTTTTCATCAACACTTTAGACAAAATAAGATTTTATAGAAGTCGTCGGACTGAAGTGGAAGTCCTGAAGTTTTAAAGTTCTGTTTTATTTGTCACAATTATTCAAACTAATCGGTTATAATGATTTTTCTTTGTACTTGTATATTCAGCGTGTTGTTGTTCCTTGATATTATGTTGGTCTTAGGTTAGTGTATCATAGTTTTTAAGCATGAATTTATATTTTAAATACACATCTGTCTTTTGGGGCACTCTTTATTGATAATTTGGTTATTTATTTGATCATTTGATACAGTAAGTTGATTCTGAGATGGTTTTGCACATGGTGGTTTTGTTTTAGTGTATATTATTTTTACTAGTTTTTTTTTTTTTTCTTCATATCTTTTATTTTATCTATGACTTTATGCAACACTTTGGGCTGTTTTTTTTTTTTTTTTTTTCACAAAATGTGCTACATAAATGACCTTGACCTTGACCAGCCAGGTTCAACCACCTCATCTTTGGGTTCATCTGTGAACATGTTTCACTGTCAAAGGTATTTCCTGCTCAGCCCGTCCCTCCATATTCAGTGTCTGAGCAGCCATGGCCCCAGGTTTCCATCATGCACTTCTAAAGGTTGCATACTAGATTCCACTGAGCTCAAATATTTGCTGTGCCGCAAAACCTACCTGTAAGAACACGCCTTAAACTGAGATTTTACATGAAAAAAGCATCAGATGACATACTATGGAAATTCACAGCAAAGATTAAACACCACTTATGTTTTTTTTTTTTTTTTTTTTTTTTTTTTAAGAGCTGCATGATTTCATAAAGTCATATTGCATATTATTGTGGATAATGATTGTGATTTGAGTCAACTTTCAAGGCACAAACTTAAATTAGCATTAATATAAATAGGCTGTAGCCAACCTCTAACTGTAAAGACTGACATTTAGATTACTGTCAACTAAACAGCCTTTTTATGTGCGCAAATAATCGATTATCTTTAACATTTATACACAGAAACTTTGTCTTCTTGATGAAACAGTTTTGCTTTTTCTGAGCAAATCTGATCTGTTTTGTGTGGCGTTCAGCCGTGATTCTTCTTAAACTCTTTGTAAGATACAAAGATGCTGATTGGTTAATTCCTGAAGACCAGGAATCTCATTTGGACATGTTGAGATGTGACCTGGCTTTTGGTAAATTCTGTTGGACTCATTTCAGACCCGATAACATGATACGACAACAAAGGAGGGAAAAAAGATTCTTTGGTGTTGAATAGACGGATGAACCACAATCCATCATCAGCTGTCGCCGGTGTGCTTATGATCGGTTTCATTGTTTGGGATTAAGACGCTGTGTGCCTGTGTGTGTCCATGTTGGTTTTGGGTGTTCCAGGTATGGTAGAACCAGTGCAGACTTGAACATCAGAGCTTACTTTAGCACTTTTTCCCCTTATTATTCCTCTCCTCCCTCGCTCCAGTCAGGACCTGCTTTCGATGCCACTCTCAGCTCAGGTACTTTTGTTTGTTCTGCACGTAGAAGAAAAGCGCTGAGGCCGTCACATGCCTGTCTTCACTTGAACTGCTTTGTTTATTGCTTAAAATATTTCAACCAAACCTGAGATTAAAATAGAGAAGTGTTGGGAAAGAGTTGCACAATTATCTGTTTTCAGATCCCTTACGACACCCGTCCCCTCTTGTTTTTCTGTGGTCGCCAGTGTTTTCATAAATTTATCTCAAGGGGCAGTGATTGCGTGTTTACATGGATGTTCATTGTGGGTTTCCTGTGGCCACATGTTGGCAGAGCAATATTCTAACCCTAAACCCAACCTCAAGAAAGGCCGCTCCCTTACAAGAAGGTAAACAAATGGACCAGTGTTTGCATGTGTGTGTCTACACAATATCGCACAACTGTGAAGTGTTTTTGTCTTGGAGCATACCTGTTGTTTTTGTGTCTGCTTATGCGTCAGACCTTTTAAAATCACTTTGATCTGTAAAAGGCCTTTTTAATTTCGCAGTCTTGACACCTCAGTCTCAAGGGTTCCTCCTTGTCTTAATAATATTTGAGGTCAGTGTGATTAATATGCAGCACTTGCATGAATCACTGCAGAAATGGTTCCAAAGCAGTGGCTACGTGTACATATAGCTGTCTTAGATATTTATGTATTAAATAAACGACTATAAAATGATATCATGTGACCTTTAGTCAATAATTATCAACCTGACCAGCGATATCACTCAGTTGACTGATAAGTGTGACACCTTGAAAAACCTATTAGAATTTGCAAAACATAATTATGTTTCACATATTAAAGGAGTGATATTTTGCATTTTTAAATGGAATTATCCATTTTCAAAAATTTCCCTGTGGTCTACATAAACTTTAAATGCTATGCTTGGGTCTGAATTCTTCATTAATTCAACTCCACAGGTCCACCTTCAACCCCATTTCTGAGTAATGACATGAGAAAGGTGGTTTTGAGCTCTGGCCTTTTAAATGCACATGACCCCACCCCCTTTTGGGTTGTTGACTGTGCGCTCTGTTCCATTCAACCTCTTGAGTTCATTAATGCAACCAACAACTTATCATTTTAGGTAATCGGCTCCCAGTTTGGACAAATTTTCAGTTTTTACTACAACCACTGCTGCTGACAAACAATTATGTCATACTCTGAGAAATGTTCGTTGGAAGTCTGGACCTTATATGTGCAAATGTCATGATGTAACTAGATGTAAACATAACAAATTAAGCTGGAATTAAAACAGGTTGTAGAAATCCACTCAATTTTTGCCGGAATTAATATAAAGATAGCTTTGCAGCACCTGGAGGGTTCAAATTTAAACTTTATGAACTATTAGCGTCCAAATGCACAAATAAATGAACCAATGACTAATAAAAGTTGGTTTAGCAAAATAAGGTCCCTTTTAAGTAAAAGTAAGATGAATAAAAAAATTGGAAAAACTTCATATGTATACTAAAAAAAAGTTTACTACATATACGATGTTTCTCACTGCAAGCTAGAAGTAGCAGTTTAAAACAAGAAAGTAAAACTGAGTTTAAAATAGTAAGCCAAGATAAATACTTAAGTTAGGTAAATATATTTTGTTTCACATAGCAAGTACCAAATGTTTGTGTTAAAAAGATTGTTCAAGTGAATGTCAAAATAAAATACACTTTTGTTATGTTTAATTGACAGAACAAGATAAAAGTATTAGATGATATTAAAATAGAATCTGTTGCACATGATGATCTAAAATTAACAAAGAAGAGCAATAAAGGTTAAACTAACTGGTTGATCATGTCGTAAGCTGATGTAAAAAAAATTAAACTGTTATTAAATGTAGCTGCTGATAATCTAATTCGTATGGTAAATATTTGTGTTTTTACAGTTGGTGTTGAGAATTTAGTTCTAAATAACTCATTTGCACTATTCAGCAAGTCAGTAAAAGGGGTATTTGAGCTTTTCTGTTCACCAGCAAAAGGTTAGGAACTAACAAACTGACGTCTAAAATGGTGTAACTCCTTTACTCTGAATACTAGAATATTGGTTTGCAACAGCTTCTATATCCCCATGAATCTGGCAGTTATTATTGTGTTTAGCGTAAATATCTGAATACATGAAAATCTGCAGATGGCTTGTGTTTTCAAACCCACAGTTAACCCCCCCCACAAATATGAGATAATAATAATAATAATAATAATAATAATAATAATAATAATAATAATAATAATAATAATAATAATACATTTTATTTATAGGCGCCTTTCTTGGCACTCAAGGACACCGTACAGTAAAACAAGAGAATATAAAGAATTGTTCAGACTGAGGGGGAAAAATGCCAGTTTCAGTGGTTGACGTTGGACAGAAGGGTTGGCATTAGGTCAAGCTGAACCCTGACCCTTTCACACATTTAAATGATCTGGTGCTTCTTGTTGGTCAATGTCATACTGTAACTGATATTGATAATATTATTAATCTGTATTCACTCATTGTCAGGTTGTGACTAGTAGACACTGGTTCTACTTTGGCTGCATCATAAACTCATCAGGAATCATTCTGAACAATGCTTTGCAGAGTCTGTGTACCAAGGTCAAGTTTATTTATATTTATATAGCACAATTAAAACAATGCACAGTGCTGGACAAAGCACAAGATATGTTAAAAGTAGTAAAAATAAGAAGAAATAGAAGAAATAGCCTACTAAAACTGATTAAAAACAGATACACAATAATAGGATAAATAGCATTTAAAACACAATCAGAAGATAAAACAAATAAAAATCACACACTTGTATTAAAAGTCAGTACAAATAGTTGAATCCTTAAAGGGGAATTAAAAGACCAATTACTTACAAACAAAAATCCTTTAATGTGCGATGTGGCGATTACATATGTGCACAACATGGTGATACAGAAACTATAAACTGTGCAGCCCAAACGCGAACCTTTAAATTGAACAGTCAATACTATTGCACCAAAAACTAAGGTTCTAACTGTAAAGCAGAAGGCTAGATGTAACCTGTGTAGACCTGTGTGTATGGAGGAGGGGAGGGGGGCGGGGCCAGCGTCTGCGGTGCAGCAGACCAAGTGAGTGGTCATGTCAGCTTGTCAGTTACCTGGACGATGTGTGGAGGATGGAGCTCACAGAGGGGACGTTGAATGGAAGCCTGGTTTCATCTGCCTACACACACACACACACACACACACACACACACACACTCTTAGATTCTCGAACACTTTGGGCCTCTTTGTGCTGTAGGAGCATCGCCTGAGGGGAGGCTTACAGATTGCTGGAGAAGCTAATTCTTCTGATTTTTGCAGAAGTGGAAAAACACGCACACACACACACACACACACACACACACACACACACACACACACACACACACACACACACACTCTCTCTGTCAGGGACACAGTCTTTTCACATTTCAGAGTAAAGCTCACATATCCTAATGTGACATTCTTGTACACTTTTTATTCTGCTGTAGTTTGTTCTTTCTATGCCTTATTTATTCCTATTCTATTTTTACCTCTTCTTTTTTTTTTTTTAATACATGACATTGAACAAGGTGAGCGAAACAGTATCACAATCCTCTGTGTGTTCTGCATCTAGTGAATTGACAATAAAGAGTCTTTGAAGCATTTCAGATGAAACCTGCATATTAAAAATATTACAGTTCAGTAAAACACTATTTATACACAGGTTAGAATAAAACGCCCACTATATAACAAGGCCGGCCCCTAAAAATGCAGATATTAAATACTTCTGACCTTTTCAGCTCTAATGGATTCAATTTAGTGGGTTTATATTCCCACAAATCCACCATTTATTTGCAGATCCCAGTGTGGTTTATTTAAAGTTGATTTAGACTCATGGAATTGTGCAGTCAGCTGGTGAAATGATAACACTGGCCTCAGCTGTGAAGTAACATGACATGAACGGAGAGGAGACCCTTTAGCCATCATTCTGAGTTCAGTGCCAGCCTCCAGCTCTGTGTGTCTGACCCTGTGGTCACACTGACCCACATTCCACCACTGCAGTGATAAAGGTGTTGTGCAGCTCCCTGTGTGTGCTCATATCTGTGTGTAAATACGCATGTGTGTGGAATATCACATGTAGAATTCAAAGGCAGAAAGTGTTGAAACTTGGCCTGAGGCATTCAGACCAGCCATGAGGCTTCAGGGGTTTTATGTCTAACAGCGTTTAGGCCAATTAACCTGTGAAGGGACTGGGCTTGGACTCAGGACCGCTGCACCACTGTGCCACATCATACCATTAAAGCCATTAACCCTTAAAGACCCAGCTGTACTATTGAGGCAGTTTCCAAAAGAATTTTTCTCCGTTTAACCTTTTATTAAGAAATTCATTTATTATAATTTTATCATCTGTATTTTGTATTTTAACGTGAAAATCAAGATTGAAAGGGGTCATATTTTGTTAAACTCACTTTTATTAGTCTTTTGTACGTTTATTTGTGTATTTGACCCCTAATAGTTCATAAAGTTTTAATTTGAACGCAAGCACTATTGAACATGTACTGAGTAAAATATTGCTGAAAATGGATTAGTAATCCCTTACACTACTGCGTTACAGCAAAAAGTAATCCATTACTTTTTTAACATGTTACTCCCAACACTGACGATTGCTCACTCACAATATCAGAGTGCAGCTGCTCTTCATTCACTTGTGTTTCATTAGTGTATATGCTGACAAGTTTAAAATCTCTTATTTGCCTGGTACTTTGCTGAACTGGCATTTATGACTGAGTGTGGACACTGAAGGATTAATTTAGTACCTTCGCTGACAGGGCTGTAAGAAAATATCGGTTCTGCAATATATCGCGATATTTCATTTCACAATACTGTATTGATATTAAAAAGTACTGTATTGATATTTTTAGGTATTTATTCAAATGCAGATATTGTGGAGATTCATTTTAGGTTTTTCTGTTTTTCTTTTTTGTTTATATTTTATTTGTTATTATTTAGCACTCTTTTATTAAATGTTAGTTCCTGAACATTTGAGCAGAGTCTTAAACTGTAATGTCTGTGAAACATAATTTGAACACAGGAACATTTTGTGATATAGCATTAGATCCTGTTGTGATCAAATGTAAATGTGTTTAGTATTTGTGCATATTTCTGGTGTAATTCAATTCTTCCAGGAAATAATCTTTTAAAAAAGAAACAAAGCCAATAAAAAATAGCCTTTTTAACAGTATCGTGATATATCGTATTGTGGTCCTAGTATTGTGATTTGTATTGTATCGCCAGATTCTTGCCAATACACAGCCCTATCCACTGATATACAAATGTAAAAAACAACCAACAAAGCATTGGCATTCCTACTGAACCCACATCCATGATTCATTTACACATTAAATGAATATTCTTTAGTTACTCCATCACATCTCCTGCCCTCATGTGCGTCCTCTCCACTCCTTCTGTGCGTCCTCTCCACTCTGCCTCGTCCTCCTCCCATCTGTCCGCCTCATTGGGCTGCCGGCTAATGACAGACATCGCTGCACATGTTGGCTGCACAGACGGAGCCAGAGATGCCTGTGACCTTTCCTCTGCTGAGAGCAGCATTTTACACAAGACAGAGTGTGTTCGAAGCAGAGCTTTCGGGTGTGTCTCGGCGTGCACGTCTGAGCTTTAGCCGTGGGTGTGCGATGGCTCCGTATCGCAGGGTAATCTTTATATAGGTGTGGCCATTGGCATTCTAGTGTGACGCTTGTGATATAGTGGCCATTTAAGTGGTAGGCAAAAAGCATGTGAGGGGAAAAACACAGTGTGTGGTTTGTGGATGCAAAGGAAAACCCAAAACACACACCTGAAAATGTTGCCCACTCGAGCCCCATCGTGACTCGCACAGACTCTTTAATGATAAGTACACGGTTGTTTGGAGGCTAAAAACTGTCAAGACAAACATTAAGGACAAGCAGTGTTGCAATTATGAGCCCTGGGAGCGGCTGCATCAGCACTTGGCTCACATTTGCATTGTATCCTGCCTCTGAGTCAGTGTGTTTGTCTGCATGTGTGGCTGGAGGGCTGAAGTCACACAGCGGCAACAAAAACATGGAAGAATTTTCTCAAATAAGCACAAATGCAAATATGTGCAGGATAAGGCTGGCAAATGTGGTCTGAACCCACAGCCTCTTGGTAAATATGTACTACACTGGAAAAAATAAAAATCTTACAAAGTGTATTTTTCTCATTTCCAGTCAAAGTATCTCATCCAACTTAAAATAAGACGATCACCTAAAGAGCAGGGGTGTAAGAAAATATTAGTTCTGCAATATATCATGATATTTCATTTCACAATACTGTATCGATATTAAAAAGTACTGTATCGACATTTTTAGGTATTTATTCAAATGCATATAAAGCAGAGGTTCATTTTTTTTTTGTTTTTCTTTTTTGTTTGTGTTTTGTTTATTATTTAACACTGTTTTATTAAAAAATGGTTATTTGAAGGATCCTAAAAGCACTTTTTGCTGTCTGAGTGGCAGATTGTAGTTCTTTTGGAAACTAGGAGAATTAGAAAAAATTTTGTGATTATAGCATTAGATCCTGTTCTGATCAAATAAAAATGTCTTTAGTACTTGTACATGTTCCTGGTGTAATTCAATTCTTCCAGGAAATGATCTTAAAAAAACAAAAGAAACAAACAAAAAATTGCTTTTTTAACAGTATCATGATATATCGTATCATGATCCTAGTGTTGTGATTTGTATCATATTGCCAGATTCTTGACAATACACACCCCTATTAAAGCTATGTGATCTCATGAATTGCATACAGAGAACATGCCAATTAAAAGTGGCTTTCACCTTGTATATTTACAACGCGTAAAATAGCATGCTATTAGCTGTTAGGGTTAGCAATTAGCAGCTGGCACATTGACACACCATCAAATGACATTAAATAACATGCAAGAGGATGAAAATATGTACATATAGCACGCCAAATCCAATAAACTTGCGTCACAACGCGATTTCATGAGATCAGTCTGACTAAAGAGAAACTTTTCAGTGAGATATAAGAACCAAGGTTATAATAGTTTTGGATTTTTCGTTATAGTTTAGTTTTATTTAGTTTTGCCCTTTTTTTTTCTCTAATTCAGTTAGTTTTAATTTGTTTTTTGAGCAGGTTTCCTAGTTTGTTATTGGTTTTCATTTTCTTCTAAATGCTTAGTTTTAGTTTAGTTTTAGGTTTTTTTATATCTTTTATCTTCTTCTCCGTCATATTCACATGAATCTTATACAGGACTCTGCTGCTTTCTCCCAACTTTAGTCTACATGTTTCCAGGTAGTGGGGACCAGAAGATGACTTTAAACGACAAGTGCCGTATGATGCCGCTAGCTAAAATTGCTAGAGCAAAAGAAATCAATTTCGTATCAATCAGACATTGACAAAGACGAAAACGAAGGGAATTTCATCCGTAATTTTTATACGTTTTAGTTTTGTAAGCACACAATACAGTTTCAGTTAGTTATCGTTTTTTTCTTTTAATTATAGTTTTTATTTATTTCAGTTAACTAAAATGTTTTTTCAATTCTAGTTTTCGTCATTTCGTTAGTTTTCCTTAATGATAATTACCTTGATAAGAACTTATTTTTAGACAATAGATCTTGAAAATCTTATTTCAAGAAATCTTACCAAGATCATTTTCACTTTTTTCCATTGGCAGATTTTTTTGGCTTAATTCAACATTTTTTTTGTTTAATTTAAGCAAAAAAAAAAAGAGACAGAAAAATACACTTGGTAAGATTTAGATTTTTTCCAGTGTAATGGAAGCAGGAGGGGCCGTCTGACACTGGAGAAAACAAACCTCTTAATTTGCTCTGGTAGCCTACACCGTCTGCCTCATCCTCTAAATGCTGTAAATATGACGAGGAGCACAGATTAGCGCTGCACTCCCTCTACGCTCCTCCTCTGTGTTTAAATATCTGCTTCAACATGTCGCTGCAGGAGGACCAGACTACTGTGCAGCATTATAGGTGGATTTAACATGCGTGCATTCATGCATATGTGCAGCATTTTGCCACAGGCAGCAGTTCTCAAGTGGCTCAGCGGAGATTGTCTCATTGACTGGTTGTAACGATGAAGAGAGTGTATGTGTGTGTGTGTGTGTGTGTGTGTGTGTGTGTGTGTGTGTGTGTGTTAATAGTCTTACTCACTACACTCTAGTCTGGGCTCTAATAGGCTTTGTGGTTTTCCCTATCCTGATCCAGGTCAGTGGCGCTCTGACTTTAGCTCCTGTGACTCTTGTCCTTCTAAATACCCACTCTCTCTCTCTCCCTTGTTGTCATTACTTGCACGCCCCTGTCACTGATGAAGACAAAACCCGAAACCCTCCCGTGCCATTTCACCTGCTAATATTAGTGTGAGGAAATTTTGGTTCGCAGCCAGTCAAGTCAAGCCTATTTATTTATACAGCGCAAACACATAAATCACAAATTTGCCTCGGGGCCATGTATAAAAGAAGTGGACGTAACATTTCGACTGGCATTTCGAAGCCTTGAGTTGAATATTTGTCACGTCATCATTTCTGCAGAGCCAGAAGTGACCATATTTGGATAAGAGGGTGGAGGGAGAAGATTTTTTTTATTTATTTTTATTTATTTTTATTTATTTATTTCGAACGTGCAAATAAACAAAATAAAACAAAATGAAGCAAATCAAGACAAAAACAAAATGACATTTAAATGAGCAGAACCTTTCTTCAAGCACATGCAAGTCTGAATTTTGCATGGTCGAAAAGGAGTAGGAAGAAGTATCAACTTATTAAATCCTACCCCTCACTGCTTTTACACCTTTATCACTAACTTAATACAAGAATCAAACAATACAATTTTCCTCATTTTGGCATCAAACCACAACAAATGCATAATGCAGTAATTGAATTATACACGACAAAATGTTCATTGCAGTGCAGTCGTACAAACAGACTCAACAATTCAACAGTTTTCTTCAAGAACTACAGCATATTTATCAATACAACATTATCCATAAACAAAGAAGAAGAGACCCTCACCAAGCTAATGCTACCACTGATTTGCTAAAAAAAATATAAGAAAATGCATACAGTAGATAACCGTGGCGTTTTCATTCCGTGGTTTTCTTTTACATCCCTATGCAGAACAGGAACTTGTTTATTTAAAAAAAAAAAAAAAAAAAACCCTTTGGGACTTTTGTGTGTATGTGTCTGTTTTATACGACTGTATACAAGTAGTCAAGGAATAAGAAAGGGTTTTACTCAATACAGAAAGTGTTATTTTGTTCAGCACAGATATAATTTGTTCCTACTGTAAAATTCCGTTTTTGTTGACAAGCATAATAAAATACATAATTTTGGGAGAAAAAAAAAGTTCTCTTTACGCACAAAACACATACCAAAGCCATGGCCCCAAAAACCGAGGTATGAACGCATCCCTACTAACGACACTCCTAAACAACCCCATTATATTAACAAAGCAATTCCATCTACTTTATAAATGATAACACATGAGTCAGTAAAAGTAGCTGACAGACCACATAATGCACTATTGAAATACTGTTTATCTGATGTAATTCAGTTATGCTCAGAGCTGAATATTGGATTAAAGTCCCTGTGAAATAGCTGCTGGAGTGCTATTTGCTTTGACATTTTTACGCCTCCTATAAAATGCACATATTTATGATAGAAAGTGGACGACGCCTCCAGGACAGCACTGCTAAGGGACAAATGCACCAGTTAAACACTGCACTGACCATACTGTTACATATCACAATGGTTTCAAATGGGTAATTTTAATACTTGATAAACATAATGCATTCAGTTGTGTTCCGTGGCACTAAAGTCAACTTAAATATTCTTTCTTTATTCACATTAGTTTGGCTGTAGTTGTTTGGTTTATTTTCAGCTTGTGCACTCTATATACAGTCTTGTTTCAATTTCACAATAAGACAGAAATAATATACATCCACATATTACAGGGTTATTCAAAAAGAATTAACCGATTTCATTGCACAATAATTTGATGAGGAAAAGCAATAGAAAACTCCAGCCAAGTCACAAGTATTTATTCTACTCACAATCAACTTTTATTTCCTGTCTTACAAGTGTTCAGTGTGTCCACCGCCTGCAGCACGGGCAACATCAGTGCGATAAAAGAATTTCTCACACATGCATATCAGCATATCACGATCCACTGAGTTGATCGCTGTTGCTATTCAGTGTTTAAAGTCAAGGTAGCCATTCAGAACTTAGAAAACTCCTCTTTCAAATGGTCGCCGACTCATTCCATGACGATGGTTGAGAACTGAAGCAATGCGTCACGAAATCTGTTAGTTCTTTTTGAATAACCCTGTATATATACATCATTATAAGTGCACAATATACATGAATATATACAATAATTCACAATTAATATACAACCCTAGTATTCTGAAAGGGAGTGAGAAGTAAAACTTATGTACTCCCATCCCCAGTTTCATGTTTACATTGTATGGTTGCAGTTATATCAGAGAAATTAGTTGTAAACACGCACACGTAAGATGAAGAAGATGATTAAGAAAACACTAAATGACCTTCAAAGCCCTTCATCTCTACGTTGTTTTTAGACTTTTTCCTTAAATTTGGATTTAAACTGCTGTATATTACATACACCTTGTACCATGTACCTTTTTTAAAAACAAAAAAGTAAATAGATGAATAGAAGCACAAGTTCACCTAAACTGACAGCTGACCGACTAAATGAACTGATGACCACAGTAGCTAAAGAAGTTTTACTCACAAGATGGATACTGTCTTTAACTTTTTGGTAAACTTGTACTAGCTGCTATTAACACTATTAAATACCACCAAGTCATTTGTATTTTACTGTGATGGTTACAACAGTGGTGGGTCGTGTAGTTCACACCTAGACCTTCTTCAGTGCTGTTTTACATAATTTAATCCACCTTTTAATATCAATATTATGCCATTAATACCACTAATAATAATAATAATACATTTTATTATATATTATATTTTATTTTATATATAGGTGCCTTTCTTGGCACTCAAGGACACCGTACAGTAAACAGGAGAATATAAAACATGCAATAAAACAGAGTAAATAATAAAAGGCAGGTTAAAAATTGGACAATGCAATTGTGGTCACAAAGAGAAAGCGGTCCTAAACAGATGGGTAATACTATACATAAACACAATATAACTAGGCCTAGTTTAGTATATCTTGTATTTATTCTCATTTTACTAGTTTTTAATGTATCTTTCATTTGAATCTGCAGATTTGTACAGCACTTTGGGCACTTTGCATTGTTTTAAATGTGCTGTATAAATAAAGTTAGCCTCAGTAAACTTGAAATAAAGTTTTGTGACTGTAACTGAACTACAATTACAGAAGGACTCAAAATAATAATAAACATTTGGGGAAAAAAAAACATTAAACACAAGTCTGGAGCTTTCAACTACCTAGGCTAACTGACAAAGCTTTAACAAAAGACATAAATGGAACCCGCCCATCTGTCACTCATAGCAGCCACACCTTTATACATACCTTTTTAACACAAGAAAACTGGCTAGAGACCAAAACCTTTGTTTGTACTAGGCTGTAAACGTGATTGTTTTGGGATTTATGGGGAGGCTGTTTAACGTTTGGATCTAACCTCAACTGTACTTTAATGGAACTGCAGGTTTAGTATATGGGTGTTTTTGTTTGTTTGTTTGTTTGTTTTATCCAAAAGATAATACTCATGCTTCACACACACAGTATCAGTTATCTTCTGTTATTGTTTTTTTCAATAATACTAAATTTCCTATATATATATATATATTATTTCTATCAAACCCTTCAAAACTCAAAAAAGAATTCTCAAAGAAAGTGCGATCAAGAATTCTCCTTCACTTCACCCAAGATATGTTTAAATAAGCCTAAATATGGGAATCGTACCCTCTATGTGTATAAAAAAACAAATTCATAAATATAACTCCAACATTGTTGCCTTCACACACACAGAATCACCTGCTCACATGTCTTGTGCATAGTGCTGCGGTTTGCAGTATTATCTGTTCATCTGCCCTGTTTATGCATTTCCATGGAAGTCAAAGTGCTTCTCGGACAAATGCACACCAACATTTAGCCAGAGGGGAAGCATGTCACGTCTCCATGGTTACCATACCGGACGGGAGTCATTGCCATAGCAGCAGGTTTGGGCAGAGAAGCAGCCAAAACAAATGAAGAAACTTAACCGACCTGCTAATGTTTCCACATCCACACCAGTGATAATGGAACTCTGCACTATGTCGCAACTTTGTTTGAATGACTATGAGCAATTTATACTGATGCAATACTGTGAGTGCATAATATTTTTATTGAGGGAACATAATTGTCTGGTATCTGTTTAGTAGGATTGTGCAAAAACTATTACAGTGATTTCATGCAGCTTGGTGCAAAGGCTGGTCTTGAGCTGATAATGGACCCAGTCAAATTAGGAGGGAATCCAGAACAACTGTTGTGAGTTTCAGTAATTGTTTTTCTGAATAATGGAACATTTGGTGATTTCTCCAGTGACAAAAAACATCTAGTCATGTCCTATATTGCATAATTTCTGGTCATCCATATTTGAGCATTTCTGATGGTTTGCACAATTACCCATACATTGCAGATTCATGTAAACATATTTTCGCTTGGTAATAGTAGTTTATATTTTTATGCTCATTCTCTTTTGCATGCCATTCTTAAATACCACTTTGGCTGTTGTTTTGGATTCTGTTTGTTTGTTAACACCCTAGCCGCAAAACTATTCATTGAATTCAGGCCCAATTTGATTTATAGACTGCCAGTGACCCAGAATAGATGTGATTACATTTTAGGAACAATGGGTCAAAGTTCACATTTTTTTTTAAAAAATGAATTTTAAAATCTTTTTTTTCCCCCATTTACTTATAATGGGGGAAATTTCAAATGTCTGTAGCAGCAAAACTATTGGTTGAATTCATACTAACTTGAGTTTATAGATTGCCAGTGACTCAGAATAGATGTCATTAAATTTGTGGGAAAGTAGGTCAAAGTTTTAAATTTTAAAATCCTTTTTCTTCTCCTATTTACTTATAATGGGCGGAATTTCAATTGTCTATAAAAACATCAATTCTGTTTCAATTTACTTCAAACTTGGCACATGTGTAGAGACAATTGATATGCTGACATCAGCACACGCATAAACGTGATGACATCAGCTGGATGGATGCCAAAATAAGATACCATATGTGCGAGGGGCGGGGTTTGTTGTGCCTGACACCATTTGTTTTGTTTTAATTTCCTAGTTAAATTTTTCTGTTTTTATTTTTATACATCTTAAATTTTCTTGGCATTCAGTGTAGACGGCAAAGTACAGATTTTCATTGTACAGGGAAATCTGATTCTTTGTTGCACACATGATAATAAAACCTTTGAATCTTGAATTAACCTCCCTTTTTAAAATAAAGTTACTCATGACTAGAGAAAATAGTGTGATGTGCTTTGTGTAAATATACAGTGTATGTATGTGTATAAATGTTGTGTTTTTTTTTTTTTTGTTTTTTTTTAATATCCAGGTGCAGCATCGTGTATCGGGTCAGGTGATGGCTTTGAAGATGAACATCCTGCCCAGTAACAGAGCCAACATGCTCAGGGAGGTCCAGCTCATGAACCGACTCTCACACCCTAACATACTCAGGTAACACACACCTTCACCCCTTTACAGCTCAAACATTTGCTATGCCACAGATACTTCCTGTAAGAACATGTCTGAAACTGAGATTTTACATGAAAAAAGCATCAGATGACATGCTACGGAAATTCACAGCAAAGATTAAACACCACTTAACCCTTTACAGGACAGTCATAGAAATACTCTTAAATTCAACATTTCAACCTTAGTGTGTTATTAGAGGACATAACGAGCCTTTTTTTACTTCTGCAAAATTTTTCCACATTTTTTATTATGTAGAAAATCAAGGTTAATGAAATCACCATATTTGGTTCCTTACCTATAAGTAGGGGTGTGTAGTGGTAAGAATCTGGTGATACGATAGAGATCACAATACTAGGATCATGATACAATATATCATCATACTGTTAAAAAGGCAATTTTTTGTTTCTTTTTTTTTAATGATTATTTCCTTGAAGAATTGAATTGCGCTAGAAATATGCACAAATACTAAACATATTTTTATTTGATCAGAACAGGATCTAATGCTACATCACAACATTTTCCTGCGTTAAAACTTAAATTATGTTTTACAGACATTACAGTTTAAGATCCTGTTCAAATGTTCTTATTCTATTAGTTCAGAACTAACATCATACCATTATTTTTGTGCAGTCCCAACAAATGAACTAACATTACACTGGGCTACAAAAAAATTTTTTTGCAAGTTGTCTAGGTTTTTTCAACTGAATTAGGAGCATTTTGCACCGCTAAATCCAAAAATGACATCTGTTTTTCTCAATCAGGTCAGGTTTTTTTTGCTAATTTGATTTTGAAAAATTTGATCTTCTCACAAAATTGATTACATTTTTGTGACTTTATCAGTTGATTTTTTTTATATAGTTCTCACCCAAAATAGGTTTATGAAACTTTATGAAACTTGTGACTTGGTTCCTGTTAGGTACAATGGTGTATTCACCGCAGATGTAGCAGAATACGTCAGGCTTATTTTTGCAAGATCTTCTAGTCGAAGCCATTTCATTTTCCTGTAATATTAAAAAAAACTTTAATCATAAATTGGCAAAAGTAAAATCTTCAGAACTCGTTTACTGCAAGAAATATGAAAGAATTTTGTATCATATGATGTGAAAATGCCCATAAATGTAAGCAAAAATGTTAAAAAGCCAATATGTAGCACAGTTCAGAAAGTTGACCTGCAAAATTAATGTGATTTTTGGATTCAGCACACCAAAATTATCCTAAATCAGCTCAAAAAACTGAAACAATAAATTTGTTGTTGACCAGTGTTATTTAATAAAAGAGTGTTAAATAATAGTAAATAAAATGTAAACAAAGAAAAACAAAAAAACTAAAATGAACCTTCATAATATCTGAATTTAAATAAATATCTTAAAATATCGATGCAGTACTTTTTAATATCGATACAGTATTGTGAAATGAAATATCGCGATATATTGCAGAACCGATATTTTCTTACACCCCTACCCATAAGTGGTAAAAAAAAAAAAAAAAATCCAAGAAGTAAAAAATACAAGAAAAACACATATAAAATGAAAGGAACATGTATTTTAGAACATTAGACCACCATAAGTGTTGGTCCAGACCCCTGTCCACATCCACATTGTCCCTTTGAACATCATTCCTTACATTAGTACCATTACTTCATGGTACCAAACAAAGCAGGTCCACTCACTGTTCATGCAGAGGTGGACCTTACAGACCCTGTAGACCACATTGGACCTGACACTGGAACTGTTGCTGTCACTGTCTTTTAATGCCTGCGGAAATGACCAAAAATAGTCACTTGCCCGTTAAAGGGTTAATTCCAGTGTCTCCGTTAAAGTAGAGGAACTGTCTGCATAAGATTGACCTTTGGGGCTATGGAAGGTTTTATCCATCCTTCTGTCCACCAGAAGGATCAGCCATCTGTACATGTTTTTATATATGACCATACTTGGCCTCCTGCCTTCGACATTTGTACAGTAAATGTGAAGAGGAATTCTGATATTTATTCTCTCTTTATAAATGATCATGTGTTGCGTTCTGTCCCATACGCCCGTACAGAACTGGGTTTGTCATATTTACTGCTTTTGTTTACTCTGTGCAGCTGATCCCATGCATAAAGTGCAATGACTGGAAACAGTTAATTTCTTTGAGCGTTTTTAAATCTAATCTGAGAGTTCTTGAGGCTGACTCCATAATTTGCATTTGTTTTTTTTTAATCTGCTTGTAAATAAGATAAGATATGACTTTATCGATCCCAGTGTGGGGGAATTTCAGTTAACAGCAACAACATTGCTGTTTTTTTTTTTTTTTTTTTAGATATTTATGCCGTCAGGGTTTTCTTTTATATTTCAGTTTTTATACTCTCTTATATTCATTAATTATACTTTTTATGGCACCTAGGATGATTGCACTTTTCAATTTCGTTCTACTTGTGCAATGACAATAAAGACATTGTATTCAATTCTAACATACGCCAAGTAAGTGCAGTAGGGATGCAATGATATGAAAATTTCATATCACGGTTATCATTATTATCACGGTATTGTTGAAATGTGCTCAAAATGTTCAAAAAGTACATATACGCAACCTGAAATACTATAACCAAGGTCTATTTTGAAAAACAACAACAAAAAAACAAATAAAATAATGGACACAATGTACTTTCTGTTGGCAGAAACATTCAAATATTAACATGTAAACATCAAACATACAAATGTGCATTAAAGATGGCACCTTATAGCCATTGTTTGACCATTTTCCATATCAAGTTTGTGTTGAAAGTGCTGTAATCAAACAAGGTTATCATGATAATTAGAATTTAAATGGTAAAACTAACCGTCAGGAATTTTATCGCGGTTTATCGTTATACCGGTAATCGTTACATCCCTAAAGTGCAGAAAAAAAGACAGGTAGAAAAAAACAAACGAGTGAAAAATGAAAATGTATAAAGAGGAAAGAAAGAAATTTATGTTGTATTTGCTGCTGCCCATCTTGGCCAGGATTTCTTTGCAAAAGAGGTTCTTAATCTCAATGGGATTTTTTTCCCCCTGGTTAAATAAAGGTTGGAAAAAAAATAATTAAAAAAAAAACAACAACAACAAACTGGGTACTTAACTAACTTGTTATCCACAGAGTAACTACTTTAGTAACTTCTTTTCAACTGTATGACATACTAAGTTGTGCAAGTGAAAAAAATATTTAGATGAACGTCTAGTTCAGTGGATTTCTGCAAAAATATGTTTGACCAATGAAATCCTTAGTTTCAAATGTTAATAGTTCTTATCTTCAGTCCTACATCAGTGTGTTTACCATCAAGTCCTAAACAGACCTACTCCATTCCTTACACCATCCACTGTCGTTCTGAAATAACTGAGTGCAGGACACAGCAATAGAGCCTTTGCAAAATCATGTCAGGAGAAAAGCTGTTTTGGTCAAATGTGTGCATGAGGAATGGTGCCACGGAACAAAAGAAAACCTCACATATAGGGATGTAACGATTTGAAAATTTCATATCACGGTTATTGTGACCAAAATTATCACGGTTATTATTATTATCGCGAGATTGTTGAAATTGTGCTCAAAATGTTCAAAAAGTACTTATACACACACTGAAATAATTTAACCAAGTTGTATTTTGAAAAATAACGAAAGAAAGAAAATTAAATAATAGTCACAATGTACTTTCTGTTGGCAGAAACGTTACAATATTAACATGTTAACAATCAAATATACAAATGTGCATTAAAGACGTCACCTTATGGACACTGTTTGACCATTTTCCATATCAAGTTTGAGTTGTTTGAGTTTCTTTTTCAGAGATAGATGGATAGATGGATGAATAGCACCTGGAGTGCTGCTGCTTCTCCAGGAAATGTGCAGTACCATTAGTTTTCAAAGTGCGGTAATCAAACACGGTTATCATGATAATTAGAATTTAAACGGTAATACTAACTGTTGGGTATTTTACTGCGGTTAATCATCATACCGGTAATCGTTACATCCCTACTCACATACAGTCGGTCCATTTGGCCAACAACACATACAGCACATATTGGCCAAACTTGTCATTTTCAGTGTGTTTTTACAGCTCAGAGGTTTTTGTTGTTTAACATTTTAAGGGGCACTGGTATGAAAGGGTTTTCTTTTCTTTGCTCTGGTTTCTTTAATTCCAAAAGTTTTCCCTTAAATGTCTAGTGTATGAGTAGATTCCACCTTAAACATTAGTTTGGGGGTTTAAATGCTGTTCTTCTGTTCTTTCTTCAGGTTTATCGGAGTGTGTGTCCATGAGGGGCAGCTCCATGCGCTCACAGAGGTAAGATACTCATTAATGTCAGTAAATGACTTGGAAAAAGCAATCCAACTTGTACCAGATGGAGCCTTTTACCCACTAGATACAGGGTCCAGCAGGGTCTTAAAAAGCCCTAAAGGGGTCATATTTGTCTAAACCCACTTTTGTTAGTCTTTGGTTCATTTCTTTGTGTATTTGGACCTGAATAGTTCATAAAGTTTGAATTTGAACCCTCCAGCTGCTGCAAAACTATCTTTATATTCATTTTGGCAAAAATCGAGTGGATTTTTACAACCTGTTTTAATTCCTTCTTAATTTGTTACGTTTTATAACTAGTTACATCACGACATTTGCACATATAAGGTCAAGACTTCTGACGAACACTTCTCAGAGTACGACATTGTTTGTCAGCAGCAGCAGCTGTAGTAAAAACTGAAAATATGTCCAAACTTCGAGCCGATTACCTAAAATGTTCAGTTGTTGGTTGAATGGGACAGAGTAGCACAGCCAACAACCTGAAGGGGGCGGAGTGTGAAGTGGCTCATTTGCATTTAAAGGGCCAGCGCTCAAAACGACCTTTCTGGTGTCATTACTCAGAAATAGGGTTGAAGATGAACCTGTGGAGTTGAATTAATGAAGAATTCAGACCCAAGCAGAGCATTTACAGTTCATGTAGACCACAGGGACATGTTTGAAAATGCATAATTCCATTTAAAACCAAGCCAAATATCACTCCTTTAAGAGTCTTGAATTTACAAATTTGCCTTTAATACTTCAACCTCCTGAGACCCAGGAAATGTCAGCAAAGTACAAGCTTGTTTTGTTTTTATTAAATAAGTGCCTGTATTGGAAACATCATGATGCAACAGTTTTCTCAGATGCAGTTTTTAAAATTTTTATGGAATGTCCTTTGTGGTGGACAGTTTTCTTTTCTTTTTTTTTTTTTTTTGTATAAAGTTGTGAAACTCTTGTCCACAAATGTGGACAGAAAACCCATAGCTGGGTCTTAGGAGGTTTAAAAAAAAAAGGTCTTATAGTGGGTCTTAAGTTATATTGGCTCTATTGTGTTTAAATGCGTCTGGGAAATGTCCAAATGGCAAAGAAAGGAATGTTAGTCGACTCAGTTCAACCCGTTCCAGCCCGACAATTTATATTGAAATTAGGAACCAGTGATCACTAACTTTGCAGCCCCTGGTGGGAAATGATCACAGAACATTCAGCCCAACACACGTGTAGCCATTAGTCGCGCACGTCGCCCAAGAAAGCTGACTTAAGGAACTTTAAGGGACAGGTCACAAGCAAAAATATGGGTATGAGGAGGTGGAAATTTAATAATGCCTGATTATGAAGATCATTCTTGACCTGGTTGACATGAGTAGAAGGGAACAGCTGTGAAATGGACATTAAGTCATGTTCTTTTTTTTTTTTTTTTTTTTTATTAACTTTTTTTATTGGAAGTAATTTCACAAGTATGACAGTGCAATGTGACAAAAAAGACTCTCATTCTTTCATTTTTCTTTTTGTCCCTCCCACAATCCCACCCTACCCAAAAGAAGACAGTCTTTAATGTAAATCCAATATTGACAAGCAGTCAGTACAGAATGGATACAACAATTGTCTAATTAACAAAAAAGTAGCTAAAACAAAACCAAACAAACTGACAAAAAACAAACAACAAAGAAACAAGAGAGAAAAAAAAAAATTCTGTTCCAAGTAGTCTTAAAAAGTCTTAAATTTAACTTGTAGAAACCTGTAGGAACCCTGTAGATACTAAGCAAATATAAGACGTATGTTCACCATTGTAATATTTTATTGCAATATTTCTTCCTTTCATGAATTGTTGCTTCGTGGCCATTGTATTCAATATGTATAAACTAGGAAACATGATGAGCATGTATTTATTTTCTTGATAAGTCGACTTTTTTCATTGCAACATGTTTTGGTTCATAACTGCGGATTTGCATGAGACTGACTAACGCTGAATCTTGTCCAGTACATAAACGGCGGTAACCTGGAGCAGCTGCTGGGCAGTGACGTGTACCTGTCGTGGAGCGTGCGGCTCAGGCTGGCTCTGGATATCGCCCGGGGACTGCAGTACCTGCACAGCAAGGGCATCTTCCACAGGGACCTCACCTCCAAGGTGACAACACACAGGAGCCCATGTGCATACGTTCGCCCACGTTAAGGGCACACGCACGACTGAAAAACAGTCACAGCATGTTCCACAATAACAGGACGAGGAGGGAAAACAGACGGGGGTAGGGCCAAAGGGTTTGATGGTAGAAGAGGAATGGAAGTAGAATGGACAACGGGCTTCGACTGACCATATAGTTTTATAATTTATATACATGGAAGTCTGTTACATGTAGTTTGTTTCTCCCAACATTGAAAATCAAGAGTGTTTACTGTCATTACATGTACGCATAATGACATTTAGGCAGGAAGTTCTCAGCCAAGAAGGTGCAAACTTAAATACGCAGATAACATGCTATAAGAATATGTACACGTATACAAAAGGACATATAAAACAGTATGTATAGTATATGAATACAGTAACTGTGCAGGAATTCAGCCTATTATGAGTGAATATTACTGAAATAGGAAAATTTTGGATGGCTCCGCAGTTTAAATATATTCGAAAACATCTGGATTTTGGTGTGTCACAATTTAAATACTCAGATTATACTGTAAATAAATATAAAACACACTATAAGAGTATGTACAGTTGTAAAAACGGTGTGTACAGTATATGACTAGCAGAATTACTGAAATGTTATTACTATTACTGAAATAGAAATGTTTGGGATGGTTCTGCAGTTTAAATGTATTAGAAAACATCTGGATTATGGGGTGTCACAATTTAAATACTCAGATTATACTGTGTATAAATATAAAACACTATAAGAGTATGTACAGTTGTAAAAACAGTATATGAATTGCAGATAAATACAGTAACTGCACAAGAATTCATCTTATTATAAGTGAATATTACTGAAATAGGAACGTTTGGGATGGCTCTGCAGTTTAAATATATTAGAAAACATCTGGACTGTGGAGTGTCACAATTTAAATACTCAAATTATATATAAATATAAAACACACTACAAGAATATGTATTAAAAGAAAAGTAAAACGATATGTGGGTGCTTGAAACTGGTCCCTAAAAACAGGACATGGGGCTAAAAATTCAAACCAGATGTAGACCAATGTTATGAAGCAAATTTTGAAGCATTTTGGGTCTATTTTAAAAATAAACACTTACTGAGATAAAAGAGAAACTACTTTTCAGATAAAACAAATTTTTCTATTATTTTACATTATATTTAATACAAAAATCTGTATGTAACACGTAAAAAGGACACAAAAATTACGTGTGACAATTTTTTTAAATATCTTTTTATTCTCTGAGATGTACATTTTGGGAATTAAACTAATTATGCAAGGGAGAATGTGTCACAAAAATGACCGCTTTTGTAATATCATTTGCGATTTATATGTGTTTAAATGGGCAGGTTCCACGTGTAACGCCAGTGGACACAATGGGTTACAAACAAAACCTGGAATGAGATTGAGATTCATGAAAAACCTGCATGTCTAGATTAGAAAAAACACTAGGATCATCAAATTTAACACAGTGCCTTTATTTATAGTGGTATATAAGACCATTTACAGACATGTTTTCAGATCTAATGCACTGACACCTAGGTAGTTTTTACTGTCTTAATTTTGGTCCTATTTTTGGCTCCAATATTTTATTAAAAACTCATTAATTTTGGGATGGCTCAGAGCAAGAGTATCATTTTTTCTGCATTTATCTGAGGTCATCATTAGGTACATGCTGGGGGGGAAATGCATCTACATTTGTCTTTTATTATTGGGTCTAAAAAGCTGGAAAAGTGCCAGGTACCAAAATAAACCCAGTTTCATAGAAGCACCCATATACCGTACAGTATATGAATAGCAGATAAATACAGTAACTGCACAGGATTTCAGCCTATTATGGGTCATCTGGCTCTACAGATTAAACAATCCAGATGTTCTCTAATATATTTAGTGTGACAACATGAAGTAACAGATGTTCTTTTAATGCCCTCCCTACATCCACACAGAATTACATACATGTATCTGGGTTTTTTTAACAGTACCAGGCTGTTTTTTGTTTTGGAACTTTAAATGTCCATATTAGGGATGTAACTATTACTGGTATAACGATAAACCGCGGTAAAATTGCCGACGGTTAGTATTACTGTTTAAATTCTAATTATCATGATAACCGTGTTTGATTACCGCACTTTTAGGGGAAAAACCGCCTATGTGAAGATCTGCTTTTATGTCAAATATTTGAGTATAGTTTTAATTTATTACCTTTTTGATTTTCTATACCTAATATTTGGAACCAATATTCACTTTTAAAGTCTTTGAAAAGGTTCGTTAAGCATCTTTGTGTTATTTATGCAATGAATTACATAAATTTTTCAAATCGCATTTTATATTCTTTTTGTGATTTCTGTCCTTTAATGTTTTTATAGTAGGATAAAGTGGAAAAAATAATAGGCAGATGATATAGATGAAGTTGTGCTGAAAAAAAAAAGATATCAAACATGGGTGTAGTAAACATTTGTTTATATAGTATATAGAGATGTAACGATTACCGGTATAATGATAAACCGCGGTAAAATTGCAGACGGTTAGTATTACCGTTTAAATTCTAATTATCATGATAACCATGTTTGATTACCGCAATTTTCTGGAGAAAATGCTTATGTAAAGATCTGCTTTTATGTCAAATATTTGAGCCTAGTTTTAATTTATTACAATTTTATTTTTCTATACCTAATATTTAGAACCAATATTCACTTTTATAGTCTTTGAAAAGGTTCGTTAAGCATCTGTGTGTTATTTATGCGATAAATTATATACATTTTTCAAATTGGATTTTATATATTTTGTGGTTTTTGTTTTGTTTTTTTTTGTCCTTTTGTGCTGATATAGTAGGTTAAAGTGAAAAAAGTAATAGGCAGATGATATAGAAAAAAAGATACCAAACATGGGTATAGTAAACATTTGTTTATATAGTGTATATAAAGGCAAAATCAAAAGTACTGAAAAATGGACAAAATAGGCTCAGACCACTAAGGGTTAATATTTGAATGTTTCTCCAACAGAAGGTACATTGTGCCAATTATTTTACTTGTTGTTTGTTTTTTTTTCCCAAAATAACACTTGGTTAAATTATTTCAGTGTGTATATTAATACTTTTTGAACATTTTGAGCATAATTTCAACAATACCGCGATCATAATGATAACCATGATAATTTTGGTCACAATAACCATGTGATATGAAATTTTCATATCGTTACATCCCTAATAGTATATAAAGGCAAAATCAAAAGTACTGAAAAACAGACAAAATAGGCTCAGACCACTAAGGGTTAATATTTGAATGTTTTTGCCAACAGAAGGTACATTGTGCCTATTATTTTATTTGTTTTTTTATTTTTTAAATACAACTTGGTTAAATTATTTCAGTGTGTGTATTAGTACTTTTTGAACATTTTGAGCACAATTTCAACAATACCGCGATAATAATGATAACCGTGATAATTTTGGTCACAATAACCATGTGATATGAAATTTTCATATTGTTACATCCGTAGTCCATAGAAGTGGAAGTAGACCCTATAACTGCTCCATGTGTTTATATGTGTGTGTGTGTGTGTGTGTGTGTGTGTGTGTGTGTGTGTGTGTGTTACTGTGTGCAGAACTGCTTGGTTCGCTGGGAGGGCAACGTGTGCTCGGCCATCGTGGGAGACTTTGGTCTAGCAGAGAAAATCCCAGATTACAGGTCAGTCTATATAATAGTCCATTCATCAAACCTTCTATCAACACACTCTGATTAGATAAGTCATGCTCCATAAATGACATTCCTGAGCTTCACTTCCTCATATTTATCTCCGCTGCCATATCTGTATGTGCTAATGTCTCCTGCAGTTTTATTCTTGGAGACACTTAAATGAG